>NC_139625.1:87684873-87688150 GCF_964638095.1 Poromitra crassiceps | reverse complement strand
ATGTCTTCATTTAATGTAGAATGCAAAGGACATGTAACTGGCTCATTAACTTGCATTCCAAGAATAATGCTATTTACTGGAGCTAGTCGACGCTCCAAGCCGGCAGGCAGCACTCTTGCCTCGGCTTGGAAACAGCAGTCTGCCCGGAGGGAGACACCCGGTCCTCTGCCCTGGGGGCTTGCACAGTGAGCCAGCCAGTGACTATATGCACTCCACAGTGCTGTATTTACATTAAATTGTGTTTGTACATGGACTGTTATTGAAACGTGACTGGTAGGTTTCAGATTTGTGCGTTAAAATACAGTATTTTGCAGTGCGGGCCTGTTCTGCCCCCAAATCCAGTGGGATCCATCAATTCACCGAGTGGGATTCACAGCATTCAGGCACAAGGATTGGCCAATGTCAACTGCAGTCCCCAGAATAGTCCAACCAAACTCCTCCACACATGTCCGACCCAGGGCCATAGCCAGGGATTTCGGGCCCCATGAAAGCATATCACATTAGGCGGACAATTTTGGCCATTTGAAGCCCAATTTAGAGGAATATCTCATTTTAAATCAGAGAGTTCCCCAAACTTTTGAGTAGCCAGTCAGATTGAAAAAGTAGCCAGATCATGTTCGTGGCGTTTGTTCCAGTGGTCCTTTTCCCAATTAATAAACAAACCTCAAATATGTATCGATGAGTGTGACAATCTCCCTGCAGGGCTTGACATTTGCTTTTTTGGCCACCTGCCAATATGGCTGCTAGAAGATTGGTGACAAACTGGAGAGACAGTTGACGGTCGGAGAGACGGCAACCCGGTACGGGATGGGTTAGCACCCCAGACTGGTTCTCTCGTGAGGGAGAAATCCACAAACGCTACGGATTAGTCTCCCGAAAATCTGTGTAAACATCGGCGCGGCCTGGGGTCCTCCAGGCTAGAGCGAGGTGCTCGGCGCAGCCGGATGACGTGCAGCGCACAGGCCTTCTTGAGGCATCTATTTTTCCATTGGATGCCTGACAACCAGGTGCAGAGCTGTATGCCTGTGTTGTTGGGAGAAGGCCTGGTAAGACGAAGGAGGAGAGCGGCTGGGAGACAACCCACAATGCCTTAGCCTCCATGCACCGAAGGGTCTTTCAATGCTGCGACGTAGCACTAGCTTTATTGCAGCGGATTGGGAGTGATCAACCCTTCCGCGGGCAACGTTGCAGACAGAGTAGGAAGGCTGATCCGTAGCGGCTGCTTCCGGGACGTGGGTCGGGGTCTTAATCGGCCTCGGCTGGGTCTACTGGGCGAGGGTGTATGATGTTGAACTGACCCGAAACACCTTACGACCCCAGTCAACATCACTGATGACGCGTCCCAGCGCATGCCGAAGTATGTATTTTGAACGTAGAACCCTGGTTTCCCTGGCCAGTGACACTTGGGAATACTGTAGACTAGGTGACAACCAGGTATAGATTGGTGACAAACTGGAGAGACAGTTGACGGTCGGAGAGACGGCAACCCGGTACGGGATGGGTTAGCACCCCAGACTGGTTCTCTCGTGAGGGAGAAATCCACAAATGCTACGGATTAGTCTCCCGAAAATCTGTGTAAACATCGGCGCGGCCTGGGGTCCTCCTGGCTAGAGCGAGGTGCTCGGCGCAGCCGGATGACGTGCAGCGCACAGGCCTTCTTGAGGCATCTATTTTTCCATTGGATGCCTGACAACCAGGTGCAGAGCTGTATGCCTGTGTTGTTGGGAGAAGGCCTGGTAAGACGAAGGAGGAGAGCGGCTGGGAGACAACCCACAATGCCTTAGCCTCCATGCACCGAAGGGTCTTTCAATGCTGCGACGTAGCACTAGCTTTATTGCAGCGGATTGGGAGTGATCAACCCTTCCGCGGGCAACGTTGTAGACAGAGTAGGAAGGCTGATCCGTAGCGGCTGCTTCCGGGACGCGGGTCGGGGTCTTAATCGGCCTCGGCTGGGTCTACTGGGCGAGGGTGTATGATGTTGAACTGACCTGAAACACCTTACGACCCCAGTCAACATCACTGATGACGCGTCCCAGCGCATGCCGAAGTATGTATTTTGAACGTTCAAGTGCACTGTAAAAAAAAAAAAAAAAAAAAAAAAAAAAATTGGGGGGGCCCCTGTCAGTCAAGGGCCCTTGGAATCGTCCACACTTTTCCCTGCCTGGCTACGGCCCTGTTCCCACCTCTCTACACCGTTTCAGTAAGGGAAATGTTTGTTTCCAGTCGAATATGTCATCAGACCCTGAGATGTCAGTTCAGCTCGTCTTTAAGGCAGCAGTTGCTGGTAAATATGTTTTTAAGGTTCAATACCCTAAACGGCTGGGGACTTCTAAACCAGTTATTCTACTCTGAAATCCACTGAATTTGTACTCTAGTTCCATTTGCCATGTCTCTTTATTGTATCAATGTTTAGACTGATTGAATACATGTCTTAGGACCATAGTAGTAGATTTTTCTGTTTTTAGGTTAGTCTTATTGTAGGTGTTTTGAAGGTTGTAAACATATACTTTATATCAGTGGCGAACCGTCAGGGCCTTCTAGGTACACTGAATACCCAAGAAGAAGAAAAATTGAAAAGAAAATAATTTCCCCCTAATAAATTATTTGTATTTGTTATTTATTAGTTTTTATTCACTGAAATAACAGTAATATTGTCGCTAAATTGTTCAGATCTTGGACTCACTTTGTTTCAGCAAATATGTGGTTAAATATTTGGACCAGCCTCCACCTGCAAATGGTATTGATTGACAGCAACCCTTCGCGAAGACCGACTCTAGTCATGACATGAGGATGACAATTTTGATGACAGGTGTCTTAACCAATCAGAATATAATTTAGTTGTTTATTTTAATTTAGTTGTTAGCCAATCACAATTAGTTGAGTTGTGGGTGGGATATGTCGAGGGATTCGCGAATCCAAGCCAACCAGGAGACGAGAGACGGACGACAAGGAGGGAGGAGTTTATGATGATGTGGTTGTGACATGCATGGGGTTGTGATGAGGAAATGGACGCGCAGCGGTAGTTTTTAAAGGATTTAATCTGGAGCTGTCAAGCTATATTTTCGCCATTTCCAGGCTAGCTTGGAGGGCTTGCTTGTTGCTTTTCAAGACAATGGGTTTTGTTATCAAGTGAACGTCATTGGTAAGTTAAAACATTTTTTTTTATTGCTGGTGGCGCTGGGGGCTGGGGCAGCTGATGTTGGTGGGCAGGGGGAGTTTTGGACCTGTCCGCGGGTTTTAGAGTTCGTTGTGCTTGTAATTTCGGAGTCTTTCTGTG
>NC_139625.1:87674873-87682373 GCF_964638095.1 Poromitra crassiceps | reverse complement strand
GTAACCCATTACCAGGTGATAACAGGACTATCTGTGAAGGGCAAACTGTAACTCATCACCAGGTGATAACAGGACTATCTGTAAAGGGCAAACTGTAATCCATCACCAGGTGATAACAGGACTATCTGTAAAGGGCAAACTGTAACTCATCACCAGGTGATAACAGGACTATCTGTAAAGGGCAAACTGTAACCCATCACCAGGTGATAACAGGACTATCTGTGAAGGGCAAACTGTAACCCATCACCAGGTGATAACAGGACTATCTGTAAAGGGCAAACTGTAACTCATCACCAGGTGATAACAGGACTATCTGTGAAGGGCAAACTGTAACCCATCACCAGGTGATAACAGGACTATCTGTGAAGGGCAAACTGTAACCCATCACCAGGTGATAACAGGACTATCTGTAAAGGGCAAACTGTAACCTCATCACCAGGTGATAACAGGACTATCTGTAAAGGGCAAACTGTAATCCATCACCAGGTGATAACAGGACTATCTGTAAAGGGCAAACTGTAACCCATCACCGGGTGATAACAGGACTATCTGTAAAGGGCAAACTATAATCCATCACCAGGTGATAACAGGACTATCTGTCAAGGGCAAACTGTAACCTCATCACCGGGTGAGAACAGGACTATCTGTAAAGGGCAAACTGTAACCCATCACCAAGTGATAACAGGACTATCTGTAAAGGGCAAACTGTAACCTCATCACCGGGTGAGAACAGGACTACCTGTAAAGGGCAAACTGTAATCCATCACCAGGTGATAACAGGACTATCTGTAAAGGGCAAACTGTAACTCATCACCAGGTGATAACAGGACTATCTGTAAAGGGCAAACTGTAACTCATCACCAGGTGATAACAGGACTATCTGTAAAGGGCAAACTGTAACCCATCACCAGGTGATAACAGGACTATCTGTAAAGGGCAAACTATAATCCATCACCAGGCGATAACAGGACTATCTGTGAAGGGCAAACTGTAACCTCATCACCGGGTGAGAACAGGACTATCTGTAAAGGGCAAACTGTAATCCATCACCAGGTGATAACAGGACTATCTGTAAAGGGCAAACTGTAACTCATCACCAGGTGATAACAGGACTATCTGTAAAGGGCAAACTGTAACTCATCACCAGGTGATAACAGGACTATCTGTAAAGGGCAAACTGTAACCCATCACCAGGTGATAACAGGACTATCTGTAAAGGGCAAACTATAATCCATCACCAGGCGATAACAGGACTATCTGTGAAGGGCAAACTGTAACCTCATCACCGGGTGAGAACAGGACTATCTGTAAAGGGCAAACTGTAACCCATCACCAGGTGATAACAGGACTATCTGTAAAGGGCAAACTGTAACCTCATCACCGGGTGAGAACAGGACTACCTGTAAAGGGCAAACTGTAACTCATCACCAGATGATAACAGGACTATCTGTAAAGGGCAAACTGTAACCCATCACCAGGTGATAACAGGACTATCTGTAAAGGGCAAACTGTAACCCATCACCAGGTGATAACAGGACTATCTGTGAAGGGCAAACTGTAACCCATCACCAGGTGATAACAGGACTATCTGTGAAGGGCAAACTGTAACTCATCACCAGGTGATAACAGGACTATCTGTAAAGGGCAAACTGTAACTCATCACCAGGTGATAACAGGACTATCTGTAAAGGGCAAACTGTAACTCATCACCAGGTGATAACAGGACTATCTGTAAAGGGCAAACTGTAACCTCATCACCGGGTGAGAACAGGACTACCTGTAAAGGGCAAACTGTAACTCATCACCAGGTGATAACAGGACTATCTGTAAAGGGCAAACTGTAACTCATCACCAGGTGATAACAGGACTATCTGTAAAGGGCAAACTGTAACCCATCACCAGGTGATAACAGGACTATCTGTAAAGGGCAAACTGTAACCTCATCACCAGGTGATAACAGGACTATCTGTGAAGGGCAAACTGTAACCCATCACCAGGTGATAACAGGACTATCTGTAAAGGGCACACTATAATCCATCACCAGGTGATAACAGGACTATCTGTAAAGGGCAAACTGTAACCCATCACCAGGTGATAACAGGACTATCTGTAAAGGGCAAACTATAATCCATCACCAGGTGATAACAGGACTATCTGTAAAGGGCAAACTGTAACTCATCACCAGGTGATAACAGGACTATCTGTAAAGGGCAAACTGTAACTCATCACCAGGTGATAACAGGACTATCTGTAAAGGGCAAACTGTAACCTCATCACCGGGTGAGAACAGGACTACCTGTAAAGGGCAAACTGTAACTCATCACCAGGTGATAACAGGACTATCTGTAAAGGGCAAACTGTAACTCATCACCAGGTGATAACAGGACTATCTGTAAAGGGCAAACTGTAACCCATCACCAGGTGATAACAGGACTATCTGTAAAGGGCAAACTGTAACCTCATCACCAGGTGATAACAGGACTATCTGTGAAGGGCAAACTGTAACCCATCACCAGGTGATAACAGGACTATCTGTAAAGGGCACACTATAATCCATCACCAGGTGATAACAGGACTATCTGTAAAGGGCAAACTGTAACCCATCACCAGGTGATAACAGGACTATCTGTAAAGGGCAAACTGTAACCCATCACCAGGTGATAACAGGACTATCTGTGAAGGGCAAACTGTAACCCATCACCAGGTGATAACAGGACTATCTGTAAAGGGCAAACTGTAACCTCATCACCAGGTGATAACAGGACTATCTGTGAAGGGCAAACTGTAACCTCATCACCAGGTGATAACAGGACTATCTGTAAAGGGCAAACTGTAACCTCATCACCAGGTGATAACAGGACTATATGTAAAGGGCAAACTGTAACCTCATCACCAGGTGATAACAGGACTATCTGTAAAGGGCAAACTGTAACCTCATCACCGGGTGATAACAGGACTATCTGTGAAGGGCAAACTGTAACCTCATCACCGGGTGATAACAGGACTATCTGTGAAGGGCAAACTGTAACCTCATCACCGGGTGATAACAGGACTATCTGTGAAGGGCAAACTGTAACCTCATCACCAGGTGATAACAGGACTATCTGTGAAGGGCAAACTGTAACTCATCACCGGGTGATAACAGGACTATCTGTAAAGGGCAAACTGTAACTCATCACCAGGTGATAACAGGACTATCTGTGAAGGGCAAACTGTAACTCATCACCAGGTGATAACAGGACTATCTGTAAAGGGCAAACTGTAACTCATCACCAGGTGATAACAGGACTATCTGTGAAGGGCAAACTGTAACTCATCACCAGGTGATAACAGGACTTGGAACATTCAGCTAAGACACAAGTCAACTCGTGATTGCTCCTTTTTCCTGTAATCATTGCTCCATTATGTTCAATTAGCATTTACACGTACAGTATCTGGCTGAGGCTCTTATCCTGAACTAGTGACTGTGAATAGAACAGCACAATACGCCTTTATTTCCATTAGCGTCACATGGAGCCCTGAGTCAGGAGTGTACAGGTCAAAGACACAGTGCCATGTCAAGAGAGGGAAACACATATTCTTGTTAGAAGGACGGGATATGGGAGAGAAGTCAGTTTCAGTGAAGGCAGAACAAGAGGTAGAAAAGTTGTTCAGTGCCTTGATCAAGTGCATTTTGACAAGGCATAGAGCTGAACAGTCACGTGACAGGGTAAGAGATGTCTATGGAGATGTCTATGGAGAAAAGAGATGCCACGTGACCCGTGACCTACTGAATCATGAGTGACCATAACACATTTCACTCAGAGCAAAGACAAAAACATAAAACATATAATAGCAAGGGGGGGGGGGGGCTGGGCGGAAGATAACAGTTTGGATCCACCGACCCCCCACCCCGTCTTTATTTTTGTTTTTGCTACAAATTAAATGTTTTATGGTCACTCACGATTCAGTAGGTCATGAGTTGGCTTGGTTCCAGCCTTAAAACTCGTTATATAAGGATTTTTCTAAATGTCTATGGAGAAAATACATGCGGAACTCACTTTCGGGGCAAGAGACGTCACGTGGCTGTTCGTGTGAGTCACATCATTGAGGTTTTGATTCAAATGCTTTGTCTTAAGCTTTAAGGTCCTTCCAGTGTGCATGCCAAATATTTTTTTTTTTACTTTTTTCATTATCTTTTTTGTTTGTTTGTTTTTGTGGCACCGCAGACACACACACACCCCCCCACATCCACACACACCGACACACACACACACACACACACACACACACACACACACACACACACACACACACACACACACACACACAGTTCAGTAAGTTGAGGAATGTTGGGGCATGTTTTGTTTGGGTGAAGGTTAGCACGACAGCACCAGGAAAGAGAAAAAAGTGAAAAGCAAAAATTATGCATTGAATGTTTCTGTACTTTCACACTCCCCAACAATGGTACAAGGACAGGGCGAGAGAGGAGAGGACAGACGAGAAGAAATGTCTCTCTCTCTCTCGCTCTCTCTCAGTGTTTCTATGGAGACAAGGAGAGAGGGTGGGACAGGTGGAGGCGTTGCCATGGGGACAGACAGGGTGTGTGTGTGTGTGTGTGTGTGTGTGTGTGTGTGTGTGTGTGTGTGTGTGTGTGTGTGTGTGTGTGTGTGTGTGTGTGTGTGTGTGCGCGCATGCGTTACCCTGCTCGACCAGGGTCTGCGCCGTGCGTGTCGCCTCCTGAAGCTTTCGGTACTTTTCTGGTCTCTCTCTGTCTATCGCCTAAGAGGGGAGAGAGAGAGAGAGAGAGAGAGAGAGAGAGAGAGAGAGAGAGAGAGAGAGAGAGAGAGAGAAACAGTGAGCGAGGTAGAGAGGGAAAGAGAGAAACAGAGGCAAAAAGACAAGAAGACAGAAGAAGAGATGTATTTTTTTTAACATGGATGCATTAAGAATAAAACTAAAAAATCTATGTCCAATCCAAGAGAGTGATACTTCTATAGAATACAAGGGCTTGCAGCTCCCATCGTATTCTGCTGTAGCATTTACTGTACTTTTGGCTGAACAACAGAACGCTTTAAGGAGAGCGGATGGGTTGTTTCACCTTCCTAAAGACAAACGGCGGGATGTTTTAGTCCTTCAACGGTTATAGTCCGGTCTTTACCTGTTACACCTTTGTTATTAGTCATCGTAAAAGCACATTCAATACTCATTCTGAGCCCTGCACCTCAAGTGTCCATCATTGTTATTGAACAATATAGACTTTAGTTTTGGTTCACTGGACAAAAATGATTCACATTAAATATGTAGCTTAGCGCGTGAAATTCCTAGTAACATAAATGGCATTTGTGTTTTCAGATATAAAAAAATTTGACATCCAAATAATAGTAGTCTTTGTACGTGGAGTGCACGTCACAGTGTGACTGTCTGACCACACAACCAAATAAATTGACAATCAAATGTTGTCAACAAAAACACGAAAGTCATACATGTGGTGTTTTCACAGCAATTATATAATCGATATTTCTTGTTTTGAAGAGACAGTCTACAGCAGTGGTTCTCAAAGTGGGGTGCGCGGGGACCCCCAGGAGTCCTTGAGGGTTTCCAGGGGGTCCCCCAGCAAGGAGGGGGATAATTTATTTCCACTATAATTCCATTCATAAGTAAGTAAAACTGGTAACCCAATTACTATTTTGATCATGGGTCTCATACACTTTCTGTAATAAAACATCTAAAAGCAAAAATCGTATCAGATGGGGGACCCTGGAACATCTTATAAAATGGGGGTGCATGGTCTAATTTGTGTGAGTTTACGGGTCCTTGACGTGAAAAAGTTTGAGAACAACTGGTCTACAGTTAACTGTTGTTGAATGTCGTGGAGACGTCACCTTGTGGCCGGCCACCTCCCAACTTTCTGGGTCTTCGACCAACTAATCTATACAGTTCGGTGACGTCACGGTCTTGACTATGTTTACTGGGTAGCCATGTTGCTATGCCAACTCCTGTGGTAAACATCAAGATAGTTCGCCATCTTTCTTGATTTCTCCTATTTTCTGTTATTTTGTATGCACACTACTGTGGAAAATATTGTCAGCCAACACACATAGCTGTTGTAGATGTTGTATGCAAGCTTGACTTCACTGTGATGATGGAGACTCCGCCTCACAGCAAGCCACAGTTAAGATCGACCTCTCAGATATGAGCCCTATCTTGAATCAAAAACAAATTTAGCTCCAAACTGTGGGATGGAATGTGTAATTTCAGCATCACAGCACTCCAAACGCTGCAGGGCGGCCAGGCAGACAGATACACAGAGTGTTGTTTACCAGCACTTTGTCGTGCAGCTCTTGAACGCTACCCTCCTTGCGTGACCCAGAGAACTCGGGGCTCTGCAGGATCGCCTCGCCGCGGGTCATGTAGCTGTGGACCTCCGTGAAGTCCACGTCAAACCTAACACACACACGTGCGCACACGCACGTGCGTGCCCACACACACACACACACACACACACACACACACACACACACACACACACACACACACACACACACACACACACACACACGAACACAGGCACTTGACAATATTACAGTGGCAGTGATCTTCTGTTGGTGCTCCCAGCCAAATGTCTTTCAGCTGCTCTGGCGAGGCTGAACTTTCTTACACCAAACAGAAGCTAATGATATCTATACTGTTTATTAAGAAGCTGAATTGGTTTACGTTTTGTTATGTTAAGTTAAGTTAAGTTTATGTTTTATCTTAAGCTGACAAGGATCTTGACAGGTCATGGTCCAATTGAAGATTTTTACATGTGTAACTGCTTTGCTTACTGTATATACTATGTTGCTACAGTTTTCTATGAAAACTACATTTTCAAGATTACCTATTTCATCGCTCATTACTACAAATGGAAAAAATATACTTTTGAGAGTCGCTACTTGTGTCAGAGTGATAGAGTGATAGAGTGTTTTCTCAGATGCATTTACAGTAAATAAATGGTATTGGCTTTAATTACAGTAGGATAATAAAGTCTAATCTAGTCTTTATCATAAAGATGATAAAAGGATAAAAAAAAAAATCTCCAAGCAGTTTTGGACTAACTCCAGTCAACATGTCAAAACTGCACTGGTTTTGATTGGCTCTCCTCACTGAACAGCTGCTGATTGGCTCTCCTCACTGAACAGCTGCTGATTGACTCTCCTCACTGTCAGTCAGGCCAGTTTGCAGCATTGGGGTGGAAAGCCTCCGCTCAGCAGGTTCACCTCCTTTCAATTAGAGGAGCTGCTACTTTCGGCCAATCAGAATCCAGTATTGTGACTGTTCTGTCAGTGAGGACTTCACTATTTCAAATTCACTCAATACATGTCATTTTAGCTAGATTACATTTATTTTCAAAACACTGAAAACAACATTACTCCTATCCTGAACCATAGAGTATACTGAAAACAAATGGGTTCACTGCTAAAGCTCACCAACAAGGATCCACTTTCAAGACCGTCTACTTTATCACTACAGTCTAGAACA
>NC_139625.1:87662373-87669873 GCF_964638095.1 Poromitra crassiceps | reverse complement strand
ATCTATCGATTCCCTCCCCCACCCCTATGTGTTGTCACCTTGTCCATCAGTGCTTGGTACAGCTATAGGTCTGGACAGGCTCAACTGTAGAGGACCATGCACACAAGTAGAGAAAACTATGGGGTAACAGCCTCGTACCTCTTCTCTCTGTCTCCTCTATATTCTGGGCCCGTTCGTCCCGTAAACCTTTATAGGTGTTTGCTGACCTCTGTCACCCAGACAATTCATTCTCTGTCTCTGTACCTCAGGACACGCTCTCATCACAGAAGCTATCCCGGGGCAGCGTGCACGGCACTCAACCTGCTGGCTCTGGAGTGAAGCTATCTCGAGGCAGCGTGCACGCCACTCAACCTGCTGGCTCTGGAGTGAAGCTATCCCGAGGCAGCGTGCACGCCGCTGAACCTGCTGGCTCTGGAGTGAAGCTATCCCGAGGCAGCGTGCACGCCGCTGAACCTGCTGGCTCTGGAGTGAAGCTATCTCGAGGCAGTGTGCACGCCGCTGAACCTGCTGGCTCTGGAGTGGATGCTACAAATCACTGGGATTTGAGTTGATTGGATTGAATTTGACTTATTTATTCAGCCCTGCTCTCCTGGAGTTTTGTGATATGAGTGCGTTCAAAAGCAAAAAGGGAAAGAAATACGTTTGCCAAGGAAGGGATTAGGAGGAGGTGCCAGACCCGGGTTTCTCCGCTATTTTCACCCACTCTCCCGCCGTGCTCCCGTTTGGTCATTTCCCCCATAAATACAGAGAGAGCTTTACAGAGACTGGTGAGTGAGTGAGAGAGAGAGAGAGAGAGAGAGAGAGAGAGGGAGAGAGAGGGAGAGGTGGGTGAGTGAGTGAGAGAGAGAGAGAGAGAGAGATAGGTGAGTGAGTGAGTGAGACAGAGAGGTGAGTGAGTGATGTATCCACGCCTTGCAAACGGAGTGTCAGATGAGCTGATCAGCACGACCAGAGAGCAGTAAAATGTAACAAAATGGAAAGGAGGGCATCCGCCGTCTGGGTAGTGCAGTGGTGGATTCCCCGCCTACCAACATGAGGGTCACAGGTTCGAGCCCCCCGTGTTACCTCCGGCTTGGTCGGGCGTCCATACAGACACAATCAGCCATGTGTGTGGGTGGGACCGACTCGGACAGCAGGGGGAATTGGCCAAGTACAATTGCGGAGAAAACAAAAATAAAAAAATACAAAGTAGTTTCACTTAAAAAGGTGTTTTACTTGCTTAAATGTAGCCGTTAGCCAAAGGTTAAAATGACATGTCCAATTTATGCTAAAGGCACATACAGTAATTATTTTGTAGTGAAGGAATATAACCTTGACATTATTTGTGTTCACAACATTCCTGCCATTTTATGAGACCATGTTGGATTTATTGATTAGTTTTGTTGTCATAATGGGTATTGTTCTGTCTTGTGTCAACCCCAAGTACACTAGACATTGTAATACACTGTTGAATGAACTACTGAATCTTGGATATTTTATGTGTGTGTGTGTGTGTGTGTGTGTGTGTGTGTGTGTGTGTGTGTGTGTGTGTGTGTGTGTGTGTGTGTGTGTGTGTGTGTGTGTGTGTGTGTGTGTGTGTGTGTGTGTGTGTGTGTGTTACCTGAGAGCTGCTGGTCTCCAGGCCCTGCACCAGTCGGTCCCAGCGCTGGGCGAAGCTGTCCAGCCTGGCCTCCAGCTTGCTGGCCACCTCCTTGTTCTTGACGCTGGACAGCAGGTCCTGGCTCATAGAGCACAGCTTGTCCATGGTGGGACGCTTCACCTCCAGGTCCCCCTTCACCGTCTGGTGGGACACAGACACATATACACAGTTAACAAGCACATGGGGTTATAAGCAGTCGTCAGGGTTCTTACACATTAAAATTAAATAATTCCATCATTTTTCCAGACTTTGGCGTGTTTTGAAGATTTTGTCTTGTGTTCAATATGCTTTACGCATATAGACATCTTGCCTCTGCTAACTAGGTCATATCACTGTATAGATGAAGATTGTTTTTCACAGTGACAGATATCAGAATATGTGAGATGATTGGCAGGGTTCCTACACGCTTTCCATTTTTTAATTCCACATCCTATATTTTTTGCAGACCTTGCAGTCTGTTCTGACGGGATATGACTTTGGTGTGTATTTCATATAATGCATGCTGACAGCAGCTGGCTAATGAGAGCATCCCTATCTGAACATTATTCTACACATCAAAAACTGTGGACTTAAACTGGGTCTACAACAACATAAAACCTATAATTATGTGTGCATCAGACCTGAACCACATTTTCAAAATTTTCAAATTCCCAAACTGTTCGCTGTTGACCTGGAAGTGATCAAATTTGTTTTTAATACATTTCCAGACTTTCCAGACCTGGGTTGGAACTGTCCTGAATCTGCTATTCTGTTACAGGGGAAACTCACAGCCAGCCGGCGGAGGCAGGCCACCATCTCCGCCTGGTCCTTCAGGTTGGAGGTCTTGATTGATCGAACGAGGTCCTCCTTCTGAGTCAACCAGGAGTCAAACAAACACTGAGAGAGGAGAGGAGAGAAAGGAGAGAGCAGCGAGGGGAGGAGTGGAGAGGAGAGAGCAGGGAGGGGAGGAGGGAATGGGAGGAGGAGAGGAGAGGGGAGGATGAAAGAAGGAGGAAGAAAGGGGGGAGAAGAGAATGAAATATTTGGTTATCGTGTGAAAGACGGTGGACTTGAGGCCATTGTCTTCTCACTGTGCCAGCCTCCTAAGGCAGTGAAAAGCTCACAGACGCCTATTGTCTGTGGCAGCATCTCTGCCTCAGTGGGGATCACACTGCATACTGCACCTCCTCTGAATAGTTCTGTTATCAGAGCAGGGACAGCTCATTCTGAATCAAAGCCTTGGGGTGGCACTTGAAGAAGCAGTTAGCCGGAGAACGGGCAAAATTGAATTCAATGCATTTCCTGATGTTTTGAATAATTCATCAAATTAAATTTGGGCACTGGCTCTTATGGATGTCTTGAAGCCATTCCAGCCAATGATCCCTCATTATGAAACATTGGAGAGGTTATTTCATGATGACTTTTTAGAGTTATCTGTGTAACTGAGTAATCATGCTTCATCAAGTGGGCCCCTGAAGCTCACAGTCCAAAAGTTTGAGCATATTAACTTCAGATACACTGTACATATACAACATGTATATACTGTACACACAGATTTGTTATAGGCTTTACTGGTGTAACACTGGGCCTTTTTTCAAGGATGTCTAAACTGACACAAATTAGACCACGGAACCCATTTGATAAGGTGTTGTCCCAGATTTGCGCTTTTAGATGTTTTATTACTGAAAGTGTATGAAACCCATGATCGAAATAGTCATACATTCTGTCTTTGTGTGACTTATGGATGGAATTATAGTGAAAATAAAGTATCCCCTTGTTGCTGGGGACCCCCTGGAACCCCCTCAAGGACCCCTGGGAGAGCCCACTTTGAGAACCACTGTGTGAAGTAACCCTCCAGAAAGAGGAGAGTACTTCATATCACCATCTCCCACTGAATGATTTTCTTTCATTTCTACTCACTGTAATTGTTCTCCAAAACCCTTCTAGCTTTCACCTTAGCTCTTAGTCACACAGCAAAACCCTTCTAGCTTTCACCTTAGCTCTTACTCTTCCTCACACAGCAAAACCTCCAGAGTACATTGAAGCTTTTTCCATTGTTTCCATTTAGTGTTGACTAAATGCCACTGACTATACACTATATTCACTGCCTTTCCTAAACTAACCCTATTAATCAATCCCAAAATCTAAACCTAACTCTAAAATAGTTGTGATAACAGTCAAAATATCCTCATTAGTTCATTTAAATATAGGTCTGTTTTGCTCCAAATTACACAAATAATACATAAGTGGACAATTTGTTTGATCTGTTAGTCCATGTACCAATAATTCAGTAAATCATTTGAGAGTGGGGGGGGAAATTCAATCAAATAAATGATAAAGTCAACAAAGAGTGGCTGTGAGAACCCTGCATGTCTGGTTCAGCCTGTAATTAGCACTGATCACTTACTCATGTTTAATCGGATATTGTGACATTTAATTTCCTTTGGAATGTCCGCTGTAGTTGAAATATCAAATGTCAAGATGGTAATAAAGGTTGAGAAATGTATAGCAATTTTATTCCTCAAGTCATTCAAGTCATCAAAACAAACAATTAATTACCAATCAAAAATAACTAATTACCGTAACAACAATGAATCACAATATCTAGCAGGATAACCATCTGCAACTGTGGAGCTTTATATTCTTCCTTGTTCAAGGGGACACTAGCAAAGAATTCATATGAACTGAATTGAGAGAGCTTTTATTTTCAATATCTTTTGGAGAAAACAGTCATAAGATTGGGGCATATATTGAATTTCTCTTCAAAATTCTAACTCGTTAAACGCAGCATTAATCATATTTCCTACCATTTCTGTGGTGTCACAGTGTCAGTGTCATCACACTGGAGTAGGACATTCACCACTGCTGCATTTTAGTAGTCATCGACTACTCCCAAAAAGTAGTCGACTAGTTGACTAGTGTTTCCCAATAAAAATGACCAATTCTCATCAAAAAGGTCACAAAAACAGCTAGTAAAGGCTTAACTAATGTAGGCGGGACCAACCTGTGGTTATGTCAAACAGCAGAGTCGTGATTGGCTCTGAGAGGCTGTTTACAAATGAGCCGCTAAACCCCAGCAAATTGTCTGAGCTGGAGATACTGACTTGACTGAAGTAACAACATAGATACCTTCAAATCTGTTTATTTAACATCATGTAGAAAATGATTGTTCAAACAAATCTATAATCAATGTATTTAAATTTAAATAGTTTTTATTCCTTTTGTTGAAAAAAAAATATGTTAAAAAAACCCACAGGTGAATGATCAGTCAAATATAATGCACAGTCAGTATGTTTACATGCAGAGTTAAGTCGAGCTACAGTATGGTTATAGCTTGATTAGGCTATATTTACTCGGACTACTGTATTGTCCCAGTATACAAACACGGGTGGGAAATCGATTTTTTGATGGAATCATGTTGCCTCCGCTACGATAGGTGGCGATATGCACTTTCCCGGCAGGCTCCGCCAATTCTAACAGCTGGTAGCAGCAAGTCTCTATCCACCTTATTCCGGTGTAATAGACGGTTTTAACTTGACCAAAAAAAAACATCTATCAGAGTTTTACAGCAGAGCCATTCTGCTCTACAGCCGTAAGGGTTAATATGTCACTTTTATAATTTTAGAAAAAATTGAACCTGTCAAAGTAACCATTTCGATTACTCTTGTGTGCTCAGTTTATTAAATAACAGCTATTTAGAAATCTGGTTTTTGGTTTTCAGCTTTATTTTATGCATTAAAGGATGGCTTTACCGATTTTCAACCAGATTTGTATCCATGTCAGTAATATGAGTAGATGGGCAGCCTTTACCTCCCCTCAGTAAACCCTCTTGGCTGTACTCCCTTATCATTCACATTTTTAGTACACCGCTCTGACGCGTTTTACGTCACGACCGCGTCAGAGCGGTGTACCACACATGCGGAAGAGCTGTAGCTTAAGGGCCCTATCGTTGCATCGGCGCAGTTTCTAGGCCGAGCGGCAGGCGCAGATCAAAGCAGTGGGCGTGGACAGGCGCACTTGATATCGTCGTGCTGGCGCTAGATGCAGCCCAAAGCATTACAACCACGCCTTTTAGGCGTAAAATTATGCACTGTCATGCTCATTGGATAAGTGCAATAAACGAATGGCACGCTTGCCTTTTTAGCTCCAATTCCACTGGTCCCGCAAAACCAGACGAAACCCAAGCCTCTGATCCCCCCCCCCCCCCCCCCACCTCCCTTCATCCCGTCTGTCTCCATATATCGGCTATTATTCCATATTATGATGCTTCTCAAACCAATCTAACTGCAGTTTAAATACTGCAAGCATGTAAATACGCTACACTATAGCAATATCAAAGTGAAAATAATGTTCTATGCATCAGCTAGAAAAATATAGCCTATTAGATTGGTGAAAGTTTGTCCAGAAAGATATCATTTTCTCTCGCCTGCTGCAGGAAGGATGATGCACATAAATATAGCCTACATTATGTCAAGTCATTGCATAAATGTGTTTTTATTGTAAAACTAAATGTGAAATAGGGCCAAGTTATTGGAGGGACATCACAGTATAGCAGATGCCATTAGAAGCGCGTTCCGAAGTGCGTTCCGCTGTTACTTCTCTAAATCACGTTAACTCGACAAGGGGTATATATAGGCCCAGGAGGACATATATGTTTCACATAGGGTGGTGTTTTCATTTCGATGTTTTATTTGGTCCAATATTGAAATGTTGACAATGGCAGGCTGTGTTACCATTACACATTAATTTAGAACTACCTTTTATATCTATTTTGGCTCATTTGGTTGCTATTTAGTAGCGAAATGGAGAAACACAATGCATGCTGGGAACTCAGAGAGAGAGAGAGAGAAGGGTGACAGAGAAGAGGCAGTGAAGGCACAGAATAGGCCTGCTTTTCAAAAGCGCAAAGCGCTAAATGTACGCCAGGTCCCAAGATATCACTAGGCTGGTATTTAGCGCCGACACGCCCACTTTGGGACTGCGCCACGCCCATTCGGCCTAAGGCGCATTTGGCAGCCTAAAGCCTATTGCTATCTTGCCGAAACAGGCGCAAGGCACGTTTTTTTGCGGTTAAGGCCCGTAATAGCGCCGATGGCCTGTGGGAGAATAGAGCCCTAAAACTACAACTCTTTTGTGTGTGTGCGCGCCTCTAGGGGTCCTCCACGCGCCTCCACAGCTCCAAAATCAAAACACTCCGTCAGCCATCTTTTCTGCTCGCATCGGTCTGGAGCTAACTAGCTCACCATGGCTCAACCATGGCTGAAGGAAATATTTCTGGTGAAATTGAAGAGTTTGATATGGATGAAGACGATTTCCAAAGTGTGCTAATAAACTCTGACATTCAGGGATACTTAACGCCATAATGAGCCAGACTACAGTGCAAAGGAATTGCGCCGTATGGAAGGAGAAGCAGTTGAACAGGCCGCCGGAGACGAACCAGAGGCCGGCGCCGAGGCTCTCCGTGCGGGGACAAATTCTGCATCGTGCCGCTGCCGCAAATGTGCTCCGATGGATCGCTCGGCTACAGCGAGAGGCCAGTTTCTTCTTGAAGAAGTCACAGAATATGCCGAGGAACGAGAGGGATGTGTAATATTTTGGACCATGGATCGTTGGGGTTTAGAAACATTTGTGAGGAGACGGAAAATAAACTAGAAGAGACAGCAAAGGCCAGCAGCATCGAGTGAGTAGGCTACTGTAATAGCAGAACGTGTAATACATTACTATACTGTTTTGGTCTTATAGTGGCATCTGGGAATAAATTAAATAATTATGTGATTATGTTTTTCATAACGATACAACGATACGTGTAACAATACGTTACTATACTGTTTTGGTGTCTGTGTAAAGTTAGTCCTGATAGCTAGCAGTAGATTATGATGATA
>NC_139625.1:87615355-87662173 GCF_964638095.1 Poromitra crassiceps | reverse complement strand
ACAGCCTGCTTGATGGCTCTGTCTTGCTGCTGACACAACTTCAGCTTGTTTTATGCTCACTGCGGTGAGCCAGGCGCGGGGGAGGAACGAGGGCGTGTCCTCCGTACCTCCACAGCTCCCAGGGGGCGCTGTGCTTTGCAGGGAGAGAAATGAAATGAAGAAGCACACAGCTGTGTTTTCACCACATTTCCTTACCCATGTGGTAAACTTTGATTTGCAACTGTTTGTCATTTCAACAATGTGTTGTGTTGTGAGAGATTAAAAGCAGCACAGAGTAGGCTATCAGGGCTGAGAACTGAAACGGCTATTCAGTAAAAACAAGTTTGGTGATTAATTCATGTGCTGATATACGGTCGTTTGAGAATGAAAGCACACTCAGTACCAAGGTTGTGCGATGTCATCAAAATACCCATCGTGATTGTTTTACAGTGAAACATCGTGTTGGACGATTGCATCGTCATTGACGGGTGGGGGTTTGGGGAATAATTAATCATTTATTAAGTCGCTGCGTTGCTGTAATTCCATTTGGCTAGCCGCTGCAATGCGTTCATGTTAACAACAGGACATGATACCAGCGGGCTTGGATAGGCTATTAGCCTCTGATCTGTGCTACAGCACAGAGCCAGGCGACTGAAGTGGGCAGTGGCTGTCACTCACTACCAGCAATTTGACCGGCGCAAAGCAAATAACATTAACGTTACAGATCCTCACCAACAACGTGTGTGTGTTGAATTTAACTAGCTGGCAGAAAACTGACTGATATAACGTTAGATTTGCGTGGGCTTTTGAACCTAATGTAATGAGAGTAGGAGAAATGGCTAGAGAAACGCAGCTGCTGTATCTGGAGCGAGTAGCGACTCCAACTTTCACTTTGGAAACAGGCGAGTTAAATTCACAGTTGAAGACTTGTACTCACTTTGGGTTGAAAACAGGAAAGAACATGAAGTTTCTTCTTTGTCTTAAAAAGTTTTCACAACAACACAGCCGACTTCTCACGCGCGGGGGACGCCCGGGCGACGTTAAACAAGCGCGCCCAGTTCAGAGAAGCAGTAGATCGGAGGGAGGGGAGCGGGAGGAGGGAGGGGAGCGGGAGGCTTCTCTGAACTGAACTGAACTGGGTGGGAACTTGGACCATCTCGATGGTCGATGCCATCGTCCATCGTGCCAACCCTACTCAGTACTGCACATAATAGTGTTTCAACCCTACTCAGTACTGCACATAATAGTGTTTCAACCCTACTCTGTACTGCAGATAACAGTGTTTCAACCCTACTCTGTACTGCAGATAACAGTGTTTCAACCCTACTCTGTACTGCACATAACAGTGTTTCAACCCTACTCAGTACTGCACATAATAGTGTTTCAACCCTACTCAGTACTGCACATAATAGTGTTTCAACCCTACTCAGTACTGCACATAATAGTGTTTCAACCCTACTCAGTACTGCACATAATAGTGTTTCAACCCTACTCTGTACTGCACATAATAGTGTTTCAACCCTACTCAGTACTGCACATAATAGTGTTTCAACCCTACTCAGTACTGCACATAATAGTGTTTCAACCCTACTCTGTACTGCACATAATAGTGTTTCAACCCTACTCTGTACTGCACATAATAGTGTTTCAACCCTACTCTGTACTGCAGATAACAGTGTTTCAACCCTACTCTGTACTGCACATAATAGTGTTTCAACCCTACTCTGTACTGCACATAATAGTGTTTCAACCCTACTCAGTACTGCACATAATAGTGTTTCAACCCTACTCAGTACTGCACATAATAGTGTTTCAACCCTACTCAGTACTGCACATAACAGTGTTTCAACCCTACTCTGTACTGCACATAACAGTGTTTCAACCCTACTCAGTACTGCACATAATAGTGTTTCAACCCTACTCTGTACTGCACATAACAGTGTTTCAACCCTACTCAGTACTGCACATAATAGTGTTTCAACCCTACTCAGTACTGCACATAATAGTGTTTCAACCCTACTCTGTACTGCACATAATAGTGTTTCAACCCTACTCAGTACTGCACATAATAGTGTTTCAACCCTACTCTGTACTGCACATAATAGTGTTTCAACCCTACTCTGTACTGCACATAACAGTGTTTCAACCCTACTCTGTACTGCACATAATAGTGTTTCAACCCTACTCAGTACTGCACATAATAGTGTTTCAACCCTACTCAGTACTGCACATAATAGTGTTTCAACCCTACTCAGTACTGCACATAATAGTGTTTCAACCCTACTCAGTACTGCACATAATAGTGTTTCAACCCTACTCTGTACTGCACATAATAGTGTTTCAACCCTACTCAGTACTGCACATAATAGTGTTTCAACCCTACTCTGTACTGCACATAATAGTGTTTCAACCCTACTCAGTACTGCACATAATAGTGTTTCAACCCTACTCTGTACTGCACATAATAGTGTTTCAACCCTACTCAGTACTGCACATAATAGTGTTTCAACCCTACTCAGTACTGCACATAATAGTGTTTCAACCCTACTCAGTACTGCACATAATAGTGTTTCAACCCTACTCTGTACTGCACATAATAGTGTTTCAACCCTACTCTGTACTGCACATAACAGTGTTTCAACCCTACTCTGTACTGCACATAATAGTGTTTCAACCCTACTCAGTACTGCACATAATAGTGTTTCAACCCTACTCAGTACTGCACATAATAGTGTTTCAACCCTACTCTGTACTGCACATAATAGTGTTTCAACCCTACTCAGTACTGCACATAATAGTGTTTCAACCCTACTCAGTACTGCACATAATAGTGTTTCAACCCTACTCTGTACTGCAGATAACAGTGTTTCAACCCTACTCTGTACTGCACATAATAGTGTTTCAACCCTACTCAGTACTGCACATAATAGTGTTTCAACCCTACTCAGTACTGCACATAATAGTGTTTCAACCCTACTCAGTACTGCACATAATAGTGTTTCAACCCTACTCTGTACTGCACATAATAGTGTGTCAACCCTACTCTGTACTGCACATAATAGTGTTTCAACCCTACTCAGTACTGCACATAATAGTGTTTCAACCCTACTCAGTACTGCACATAATAGTGTTTCAACCCTACTCTGTACTGCACATAATAGTGTTTCAACCCTACTCTGTACTGCAGATAACAGTGTTTCAACCCTACTCAGTACTGCACATAATAGTGTTTCAACCCTACTCAGTACTGCACATAATAGTGTTTCAACCCTACTCAGTACTGCACATAATAGTGTTTCAACCCTACTCTGTACTGCACATAATAGTGTTTCAACCCTACTCAGTACTGCACATAATAGTGTTTCAACCCTACTCAGTACTGCACATAATAGTGTTTCAACCCTACTCTGTACTGCAGATAACAGTGTTTCAACCCTACTCTGTACTGCACATAATAGTGTTTCAACCCTACTCAGTACTGCACATAATAGTGTTTCAACCCTACTCAGTACTGCACATAATAGTGTTTCAACCCTACTCTGTACTGCACATAATAGTGTTTCAACCCTACTCAGTACTGCACATAATAGTGTTTCAACCCTACTCAGTACTGCACATAATAGTGTTTCAACCCTACTCAGTACTGCACATAATAGTGTTTCAACCCTACTCTGTACTGCACATAATAGTGTTTCAACCCTACTCTGTACTGCACATAATAGTGTTTCAACCCTACTCAGTACTGCACATAATAGTGTTTCAACCCTACTCAGTACTGCACATAATAGTGTTTCAACCCTACTCTGTACTGCACATAATAGTGTTTCAACCCTACTCAGTACGGCACATAATAGTGTTTCAACCCTACTCAGTACTGCACATAATAGTGTTTCAACCCTACTCAGTACTGCACATAATAGTGTTTCAACCCTACTCAGTACTGCACATAATAGTGTTTCAACCCTACTCAGTACTGCACATAACAGTGTTTCAACCCTACTCAGTACTGCACATAATAGTGTTTCAACCCTACTCTGTACTGCACATAATAGTGTTTCAACCCTACTCAGTACTGCACATAATAGTGTTTCAACCCTACTCTGTACTGCACATAATAGTGTTTCAACCCTACTCTGTACTGCACATAATAGTGTTTCAACCCTACTCTGTACTGCACATAATAGTGTTTCAACCCTACTCTGTACTGCACATAATAGTGTTTCAACCCTACTCAGTACTGCACATAATAGTGTTTCAACCCTACTCTGTACTGCAGATAACAGTGTTTCAACCCTACTCTGTACTGCACATAATAGTGTTTCAACCCTACTCTGTACTGCACATAATAGTGTTTCAACCCTACTCTGTACTGCAGATAACAGTGTTTCAACCCTACTCTGTACTGCACATAATAGTGTTTCAACCCTACTCTGTACTGCACATAATAGTGTTTCAACCCTACTCAGTACTGCACATAATAGTGTTTCAACCCTACTCTGTACTGCAGATAACAGTGTTTCAACCCTACTCTGTACTGCACATAATAGTGTTTCAACCCTACTCAGTACTGCAGATAACAGTGTTTCAACCCTACTCTGTACTGCACATAATAGTGTTTCAACCCTACTCTGTACTGCACATAATAGTGTTTCAACCCTACTCTGTACTGCACATAATAGTGTTTCAACCCTACTCAGTACTGCACATAATAGTGTTTCAACCCTACTCAGTACTGCACATAATAGTGTTTCAACCCTACTCAGTACTGCACATAACAGTGTTTCAACCCTACTCTGTACTGCACATAATAGTGTTTCAACCCTACTCTGTACTGCACATAATAGTGTTTCAACCCTACTCTGTACTGCAGATAACAGTGTTTCAACCCTACTCTGTACTGCACATAATAGTGTTTCAACCCTACTCAGTACTGCACATAATAGTGTTTCAACCCTACTCTGTACTGCACATAATAGTGTTTCAACCCTACTCAGTACTGCACATAATAGTGTTTCAACCCTACTCAGTACTGCACATAATAGTGTTTCAACCCTACTCTGTACTGCACATAATAGTGTTTCAACCCTACTCTGTACTGCACATAATAGTGTTTCAACCCTACTCTGTACTGCACATAATAGTGTTTCAACCCTACTCTGTACTGCACATAACAGTGTTTCAACCCTACTCTGTACTGCACATAATAGTGTTTCAACCCTACTCTGTACTGCAGATAACAGTGTTTCAACCCTACTCTGTACTGCAGATAACAGTGTTTCAACCCTACTCTGTACTGCACATAATAGTGTTTCAACCCTACTCTGTACTGCACATAATAGTGTTTCAACCCTACTCTGTACTGCACATAATAGTGTTTCATTGTGACTTTGCATGGGCTGTTCTCAATATTATCACTGTACAAAGTAATATGCTGATCACTTGGCTGCCGTTCTGACTATAAAAGCATCAGCCCCTTTAGTCTCTCTCTCCATGCCAGCACCATGCTTTAGTCTCTCTCTCTCTCCATGCCAGCACCATGCTTTAGTCTCTCTCTCTCTCTCCATGCCAGCACCATGCTTTAGTCTCTCTCTCCATGTCAGCACCATGCTTTAGTCTCTCTCTCTCTCTCTCCATGTCAGCACCATGCTTTAGTCTCTCTCTCTCTCTCCATGTCAGCACCATGCTTTAGTCTCTCTCCCTCTCCATGCCAGCACCATGCTTTAGTCTCTCTCTCCCTCTCCATGTCAGCACCATGCTTTAGTCTCCCTCTCCATGTCAGCACCATGCTTTAGTCTCCCTCTCCATGTCAGCACCATGCTTTAGTCTCCCTCTCCATGTCAGCACCATGCTTTAGTCTCCCTCTCCATGTCAGCACCATGCTTTAGTCTCTCTCTCCCTCTCCATGTCAGCACCATGCTTTAGTCTCTCTCTCCATGTCAGCACCATGCTTTAGTCTCTCTCTCTCTCTCCATGTCAGCACCATGCTTTAGTCTCTCTCTCTCTCTCCATGTCAGCACCATGCTTTAGTCTCTCTCTCCCTCTCCATGCCAGCACCATGCTTTAGTCTCTCTCTCCCTCTCCATGTCAGCACCATGCTTTAGTCTCTCTCTCTCTCTCCATGTCAGCACCATGCTTTAGTCTCTCTCTCTCTCCATGTCAGCACCATGCTTTAGTCTCTCTCTCTCTCTCCATGTCAGCACCATGCTTTAGTCTCTCTCTCTCTCTCCATGTCAGCACCATGCTTTAGTCTCTCTCTCTCTCTCCATGTCAGCACCATGCTTTAGTCTCTCTCTCCCTCTCCATGTCAGCACCATGCTTTAGTCTCTCTCTCTCCATGCCAGCACCATGCTTTAGTCTCTCTCTCCCTCTCCATGCCAGCACCATGCTTTAGTCTCTCTCTCCCTCTCCATGTCAGCACCATGCTTTAGTCTCTCTCTCCATGTCAGCACCATGCTTTAGTCTCTCTCTCTCTCTCCATGTCAGCACCATGCTTTAGTCTCTCTCTCTCCATGCCAGCACCATGCTTTAGTCTCTCTCTCCCTCTCCATGCCAGCACCATGCTTTAGTCTCTCTCTCCCTCTCCATGCCAGCACCATGCTTTAGTCTCTCTCTCTCTCTCCATGTCAGCACCATGCTTTAGTCTCTCTCTCTCTCTCTCCATGTCAGCACCATGCTTTAGTCTCTCTCTCTCTCTCCATGTCAGCACCATGCTTTAGTCTCTCTCTCTCTCTCCATGTCAGCACCATGCTTTAGTCTCTCTCTCCCTCTCCATGTCAGCACCATGCTTTAGTCTCTCTCTCTCCATGCCAGCACCATGCTTTAGTCTCTCTCTCCCTCTCCATGTCAGCACCATGCTTTAGTCTCTCTCTCCATGTCAGCACCATGCTTTAGTCTCTCTCTCTCTCTCCATGTCAGCACCATGCTTTAGTCTCTCTCTCTCCATGCCAGCACCATGCTTTAGTCTCTCTCTCTCTCTCCATGTCAGCACCATGCTTTAGTCTCTCTCTCCCTCTCCATGCCAGCACCATGCTTTAGTCTCTCTCTCCCTCTCCATGCCAGCACCATGCTTTAGTCTCTCTCTCTCTCTCCATGCCAGCACCATGCTTTAGTCTCTCTCTCCCTCTCCATGCCAGCACCATGCTTTAGTCTCTCTCTCCCTCTCCATGTCAGCACCATGCTTTAGTCTCTCTCTCCCTCTCCATGTCAGCACCATGCTTTAGTCTCTCTCTCCCTCTCCATGCCAGCACCATGCTTTAGTCTCTCTCTCCCTCTCCATGTCAGCACCATCCTTTAGTCTCTCTCTCCCTCTCCATGTCAGCACCATGCTTTAGTCTCTCTCTCCCTCTCCATGCCAGCACCATGCTTTAGTCTCTCTCTCCCTCTCCATGCCAGCACCATGCTTTAGTCTCTCTCTCCCTCTCCATGCCAGCACCATGCTTTAGTCTCTCTCTCCCTCTCCATGCCAGCACCATGCTTTAGTCTCTCTCTCCCTCTCCATGCCAGCACCATGCTTTAGTCTCTCTCTCCCTCTCCATGCCAGCACCATGCTTTAGTCTCTCTCTCCCTCTCCATGTCAGCACCATGCTTTAGTCTCTCTCTCCATGTCAGCACCATGCTTTAGTCTCTCTCTCCCTCTCCATGTCAGCACCATGCTTTAGTCTCTCTCTCTCTCCATGTCAGCACCATGCTTTAGTCTCTCTCTCCCTCTCCATGCCAGCACCATGCTTTAGTCTCTCTCTCCCTCTCCATGTCAGCACCATGCTTTAGTCTCTCTCTCCCTCTCCATGTCAGCACCATGCTTTAGTCTCTCTCTCCCTCTCCATGCCAGCACCATGCTTTAGTCTCTCTCTCCCTCTCCATGTCAGCACCATGCTTTAGTCTCTCTCTCCCTCTCCATGCCAGCACCATGCTTTAGTCTCTCTCTCCCTCTCCATGTCAGCACCATGCTTTAGTCTCTCTCCCTCTCCATGTCAGCACCATGCTTTAGTCTCTCTCTCCATGTCAGCACCATGCTTTAGTCTCTCTCTCCCTCTCCATGCCAGCACCATGCTTTAGTCTCTCTCTCCCTCTCCATGTCAGCACCATGCTTTAGTCTCTCTCTCCCTCTCCATGTCAGCACCATGCTTTAGTCTCTCTCTCCCTCTCCATGCCAGCACCATGCTTTAGTCTCTCTCTCCCTCTCCATGCCAGCACCATGCTTTAGTCTCTCTCTCTCTCTCCATGCCAGCACCATGCTTTAGTCTCTCTCTCCCTCTCCATGCCAGCACCATGCTTTAGTCTCTCTCTCCCTCTCCATGTCAGCACCATGCTTTAGTCTCTCTCCCTCTCCATGTCAGCACCATGCTTTAGTCTCTCTCCCTCTCCATGCCAGCACCATGCTTTAGTCTCTCTCTCTCTCCATGCCAGCACCATGCTTTAGTCTCTCTCTCCCTCTCCATGTCAGCACCATGCTTTAGTCTCTATCTCCCTCTCCATGCCAGCACCATGCTTTAGTCTCTCTCCCTCTCCATGCCAGCACCATGCTTTAGTCTCTCTCTCTCTCCATGTCAGCACCATGCTTTAGTCTCTCTCTCTCTCCATGTCAGCACCATGCTTTAGTCTCTCTCTCTCTCCATGCCAGCACCATGCTTTAGTCTCTCTCTCCCTCTCCATGTCAGCACCATGCTTTAGTCTCTATCTCCCTCTCCATGTCAGCACCATGCTTTAGTCTCTATCTCCCTCTCCATGCCAGCACCATGCTTTAGTCTCTCTCTCCATGCCAGCAGTCAGCACAATGCTTTAGTCTCTCTCTCCATGTCAGCACCATGCTTTAGTCTCTCTCTCCCTCTCATGCCAGCACCATGCTTTAGTCTCTCTCTCCCTCTCCATGCCAGCACCATGCTTTAGTCTCTCTCTCCCTCTCCATGTCAGCACAATGCTTTAGTCTCTCTCTCCATGTCAGCACCATGCTTTAGTCTCTCTCTCCCTCTCATGCCAGCACCATGCTTTAGTCTCTCTCTCCCTCTCCATGCCAGCACCATGCTTTAGTCTCTATCTCCCTCTCCATGCCAGCACCATGCTTTAGTCTCTCTCCCTCTCCATGCCAGCACCATGCTTTAGTCTCTCTCTCTCTCCATGCCAGCACCATGCTTTAGTCTCTCTCTCCCTCTCCATGTCAGCACCATGCTTTAGTCTCTATCTCCCTCTCCATGCCAGCACCATGCTTTAGTCTCTCTCTCCATGCCAGCAGTCAGCACAATGCTTTAGTCTCTCTCTCCATGTCAGCACCATGCTTTAGTCTCTCTCTCCCTCTCATGCCAGCACCATGCTTTAGTCTCTCTCTCCCTCTCCATGCCAGCACCATGCTTTAGCCTCTCTCTCTCTCTCCATGTCAGCACCATGCTTTAGCCTCTCTCTCCCTCTCCATGTCAGCACCATGCTTTAGTCTCTCTCTCTCTCTCCATGTCAGCACCATGCTTTAGTCTCTCTCTCTCTCCATGTCAGCACCATGCTTTAGCCTCTCTCTCTCTCTCCATGTCAGCACCATGCTTTAGCCTCTCTCTCTCTCTCCATGCCAGCACCATGCTTTAGCCTCTCTCTCTCTCTCCATGTCAGCACCATGCTTTAGTCTCTCTCTCTCTCTCCATGCCAGCACCATGCTTTAGTCTCTCTCTCTCTCTCCATGTCAGCACCATGCTTTAGTCTCTCTCTCTCTCCATGTCAGCACCATGCTTTAGCCTCTCTCTCTCTCTCCATGTCAGCACCATGCTTTAGCCTCTCTCTCTCTCTCCATGCCAGCACCATGCTTTAGTCTCTCTCTCTCTCCATGTCAGCACCATGCTTTAGCCTCTCTCTCTCTCTCCATGTCAGCACCATGCTTTAGTCTCTCTCTCTCTCCATGTCAGCACCATGCTTTAGCCTCTCTCTCTCTCTCCATGTCAGCACCATGCTTTAGCCTCTCTCTCTCTCTCCATGCCAGCACCATGCTTTAGCCTCTCTCTCTCTCTCCATGCCAGCACCATGCTTTAGCCTCTCTCTCTCTCTCCATGTCAGCACCATGCTTTAGTCTCTCTCTCTCTCTCCATGCCATTTGGCTAAAAGAGGGGCAGGGGACA
This sequence comes from Poromitra crassiceps, assembly GCF_964638095.1. Taxonomy (NCBI): domain Eukaryota; kingdom Metazoa; phylum Chordata; class Actinopteri; order Beryciformes; family Melamphaidae; genus Poromitra; species Poromitra crassiceps. The sequence continues at coordinate 87,652,100 of NC_139625.1, read as the reverse complement.
AATTTCACTGCACTTGTTAAAGGTAGGATCCTGGTATATGATACTGGAAGACTTACGGCATCCATTGCTAGCATCCATGTCATACTAGCTTGTCGGGAAGGAGGCTTAATAATGCTTCAAAGTTAGGCTAAAATGTCATATGTAGGGGAGAGTGGAAATATGGAAATATCAACAAATGTAAATGTCAACTTTTCACCATGTGAAGGGTTTTTGCAGACGCGAGAAGCAGCTGGCCCCCAGGTATGTCGACATAATTTAATCTGGCCCTGGACGATCAAAGGCAAGCCAGGTAAATCATCAGACGTAAAATATATATATATATACTTTCAAATGTTGACGATGACAGTCATGAATGAGTCATCATGCGGAGGCCATATGCATTTGTAAGAATCTCATTAAGTGACGGTGGATGGAGCTTCCTCCCTCTTGTCACGCTGATCCCGATGGACATCAATCAGATTTAAAATGCCGGTCAGAGAAATGTGGCTCTTCACAGTTTTAATCTGCATTCAACAGAAAACATTCAGTGACATTAGCATCTCAATGTGCCGCTCACCAACGCCCATTTAGAAACCATTTGAAAATCTCTGCATGGGAGAGGGAGGGTGCAGGAGAACCAAAACAAGGCCCTGTAAAATATCTGCATGGGAGAGGGAGGGTGCAGGAGAACCAAAACAAGGCCCTGTAAAATCTCTGCAGGGGAGAGGGAGGGTGCAGGAGAACCAAAACAAGGCCCTGTAAAATATCTGCATGGGAGAGGGAGGGTGCAGGAGAACCAAAACAAGGCCCTGTAAAATATCTGCATGGGAGAGGGAGGGTGCAGGAGAACCAAAACAAGGCCCTGTAAACAGGATGCCTGCAGGGGAGAGGGAGGGTGCAGAAGAACCAAAACAAGGCCCTGTAAACAGGATGCCTGCAGGGGAGAGGGAGGGTGCAGAAGAACCAAAACAAGGCCCTGTAAAATCTCTGCAGGGGAGAGGGAGGGTGCAGAAGAACCAAAACAAGGCCCTGTAAACAGGATGCCTGCAGGGGAGAGGGAGGGTGCAGAAGAACCAAAACAAGGCCCTGTAAAATCTCTGCAGGGGAGAGGGAGGGTGCAGAAGAACCAAAACAAGGCCCTGTAAAATCTCTGCAGGGGAGAGGGAGGGTGCAGGAGAACCAAAACAAGGCCCTGTAAACAGGATGCCTGCATGGGAGAGGGAGGGTGCAGGAGAACCAAAACAAGGCCCTGTAAACAGGATGCCTGCATGGGAGAGGGAGGGTGCAGAAGAACCAAAACAAGGCCCTGTAAACAGGATGCCTGCATGGGAGAGGGAGGGTGCAGAAGAACCAAAACAAGGCCCTGTAAACAGGATGCCTGCATGGGAGAGGGAGGGTGCAGAAGAACCAAAACAAGGCCCTGTAAACAGGATGCCTGCATGGGAGAGGGAGGGTGCAGAAGAACCAAAACAAGGCCCTGTAAACAGGATGCCTGCATGGGAGAGGGAGGGTGCAGGAGAACCAAAACAAGGCCCTGTAAACAGGATGCCTGCATGGGAGAGGGAGGGTGCAGAAGAACCAAAACAAGGCCCTGTAAACAGGATGCCCTGAATTAGACCGTGACAACAGTTCCTGCCGTGGAAGATCATGATTACACAGTGATATTGTATTATTTAGCTCATTGGACCTGCACTACCGTCATGCTCCATCATCATGTTAACGCTTACACCAGTACTCTATCAATGGAGGGACAAATACAAAAACAACAAGTGAAGTGAAGTGCACGAGTGTGTGAAGCCTCCCAGGCGTCACAGGAAGGACTAGGAAGAAAGGATTTGTTCAATCGTTGATAGAACTCAATCTCTTGAGTTTTATCATTTTTAGGGCTTAGCGCGAAAGGTGCTTTTGTGACATTTCCTGATTTTATAGCAGAGCAAAAACAAAACTCAGATTCAGAAAATCGACATTCTAAAAAGCAAATATCCTTTTGCACCAGATTTAACAAAGTCTTTTGAATTCCCTCCTGTATTTGTTTAGTTTATGATGGCAAATCTGTATTCTCCTGCCTTTCCAACACCCCTTTCACACCACACCTCAGCTTAACCTCATTCCAAAATCAATTTCACCATAATTGACTAAGTTGTTGGCTAAAATGTCTTGTCAAAATCCAGGATGGTGATCTGTACTCGCGTATGAAGCTGAAGTATCATAAGAAATAGTTTGGCTTCCACTAGATGGCGCTCTTTCATATGTGTTTGTCTCTGTGACCTCAGTGAAAACTGCTGATTAAAGCAAGTATGTTGAGCTGGTCATCAACCTGCTAGCAGCTGGCCCCTAGCTAATTGCTTCCAGCTTGCAGCTGAAATACACAAGGCTCGTTCTGCAAGGTCCCTCTCCCATCCAAACAAGCGCCGACTGCACCACATGAATCAATGTAGAATCATCTCTGCACCTCACAAATCAACATAGAATTCACATCTCTGAAGACTGCACCGCACGAATCAACATAGAATTCACATCTCTGAAGACTGCACCGCACGAATCAATGTAGAATTCACATCTCTGAAGACTGCCCCGCACGAATCAAGATAGAATTCACATCTCTGAAGACTGCCCCGCACGAATCAACATAGAATTCACATCTCTGAAGACTGCACCGCACGAATCAACATAGAATTCACATCTCTGAAGACTGCACCGCACGAATCAAGATAGAATTCACATCTCTGAAGACTGCACCGCACGAATCAACATAGAATTCACATCTCTGAAGACTGCACCGCACGAATCAACTTAGAATTCACATCTCTGAAGACTGCACCGCACGAATCAATGTAGAATTCACATCTCTGAAGACTGCCCCGCACGAATCAAGATAGAATTTACATCTCTGAAGACTGCCCCGCACGAATCAAGATAGAATTTACATCTCTGAAGACTGCCCCGCACGAATCAAGATAGAATTTACATCTCTGAAGACTGCCCCGCACGAATCAAGATAGAATTCACATCTCTGAAGACTGCCCCGCACGAATCAAGATAGAATTCACATCTCTGAAGACTGCACCGCACGAATCAACATAGAATTCACATCTCTGAAGACTGCCCCGCACGAATCAATGTACCGTAGAATTCACATCTCTGAAGACTGCACCGCACGAATCAACATAGAATTCACATCTCTGAAAATTGAGGAGCCATCACAAATAATTTATCAGAGAGGAGAGCTGTGTGTGTGTGTGTGTGTGTGTGTGTGTCTGTGTGTGTTTAGCACTCACACCTAAGAAAATGCAGTGCTCTTTCACAACTTGTATTTCATGCAGCGGGGACAGAAACTCGTTTGGCCTCAGGTAAATCAGGGGAAGTGGACCCCAGAGAAGTCAATAGCCGGCCCTCTCTGCATTAGCTTCAGTCAATGATGCCTATAGCCTCCTCTCTGTCTACCCACTAGAACCTAACCCTCAGACAATACCTCATCAAAGCCAACAATCTAGCTATAATTAAAGACCCATTCTGTAGTTTTATTATTTGGGGAAACTGCACCCTCACCACACTGATGTACATTCAGATATCAGCCTTAGTGTATTTTACTGTTCTACCTGGACTCTACCTTGCTTTCCTTTCTGTACTGTTCATAACTGGTTTGCTAGGGAAGAAATAGGTACAAATATTACATTTACACGCTTGTTTTGAGCTGAAATCGGCACTGTAGCCGGGTGCTCGAGGAAGAAAGCGAACACATCCAGCTGCACATAATGAGTATATAGCTAAAAACGGTGTAGCCCAGAGATGGGGTTTTGGACTTGGGACTTGGACTTGAGTCGCACTTAAGTCTCACTCACAGTGACTTGAGACTTGACTTGAGACTCGTCCTCAAAGACTTGAGACTTGACTTGGACTTGAGTTTTGGGACTTGTGAACAATCTTTATTTTTATTGTATTTTTTTGGTGCATTAACATTAAGGAAATATCTACTGATGTCATCCAATCAATGCTGATACTGTATGCTAATAGATAAAGGAGTGATGATAATACAGTTCATGCTTTGAATTCCTTAGTTTTAGCTGCAGTGTTCTAAGCAGACTGGATGGCATGCAGCAGATGATAGAACGCTCATCCATAAGAGACTTGAGACTTGACTTGGACTTGTGACCAAAGACTTGAGACTTGACTTGGACTTGAGCTCAACGACTTGAGACTTGACTTAGACTTGCAAAAAATGACTTGTGAGCATCTCTGAGCCTAAATGCCATTTTCAAGTCAACTTAGCATCTCAGGGCTTGTGGAGAATTGGATTATGCCAGGTGAGCAGTATGAAAGCTTGTTATGTTGTTTAAATGTTTTTGACCCTGTTCACACACAGCAGACAGTTCTACTGGCTGTTCACACACAGCAGACAGTTCTACTGGCTTGACGTAGCCGGTCTCCATTTCTCCAAAACTGGGACCGCGTCGGCTGCATGTAGTACACTGACTGTCCTCATACAACCTCATACAAAAAAACATCATACAACACCACATAAAAAAAGCACACAACTATCCATTTAATGAGCCAAAAATTGAACGTGGGAAACAAAAAGGAATGCAAAGAGAAGCGGAGAATGAGGAGAGGTGTCCAGAGAGGGGAGGAGAGGTGTCCACAGAGGGGAGGAGTGGTGTCCAGAGAGGGGAGGAGAGGTGTCCAGAGAGGGGAGGATATGTGTCCAGAGAGGGGAGGAGAGGTGTCCAGAGAGGGGAGGAGAGGTGTCCAGAGAGGGGAGGATATGTGTCCAGAGAGGGGAGGAGAGGTGTCCACAGTCCAGAGAGGGGAGGAGAGGTGTCCACAGAGGGGAGGAGAGGTGTCCAGAGAGGGGAGGATATGTGTCCAGAGAGGGGAGGAGAGGTGTCCACAGTCCAGAGAGGGGAGGAGAGGTGTCCACAGAGGGGAGGAGAGGTGTCCAGAGAGGGGAGGATATGTGTCCAGAGAGGGGAGGAGAGGTGTCCACAGTCCAGAGAGGGGAGGAGAGGTGTCCACAGAGGGGAGGAGAGGTGTCCACAGAGGGGAGGATATGTGTCCAGAGAGGGGAGGAGAGGTGTCCACAGAGGGGAGGAGAGGTGTCCAGAGAGGGGAGGAGAGGTGTCCACAGAGGGGAGGAGAGGTGTCCAGAGAGGGGAGGAGAGGTGTCCACAGAGGGGAGGAGAGGTGTCCAGAGAGGGGAGGAGTGGTGTCCACAGAGGGGAGGAGAGGTGTCCACAGAGGGGAGGAGAGGTGTCCAGAGAGGGGAGGAGAGGTGTCCACAGAGGGGAGGAGAGGTGTCCACAGAGGGGAGGAGAGGTGTCCACAGAGGGGAGGAGTGGTGTCCACAGAGGGGAGGAGTGGTGTCCACAGAGGGGAGGAGAGGTGTCCACAGAGGGGAGGAGAGGTGTCCACAGAGGGGAGGAGTGGTGTCCACAGAGGGGAGGAGAGGTGTCCAGAGAGGGGAGGAGAGGTGTCCACAGAGGGGAGGAGAGGTGTCCACAGAGGGGAGGAGAGGTGTCCACAGAGGGGAGGAGTGGTGTCCAGAGAGGGGAGGAGAGGTGTCCACAGAGGGGAGGAGTGGTGTCCAGAGAGGGGAGGAGTGGTGTCCAGAGAGGGGAGGAGAGGTGTCCACAGAGGGGAGGAGAGGTGTCCACAGAGGGGAGGAGAGGTGTCCACAGAGGGGAGGAGTGGTGTCCAGAGAGGGGAGGAGTGGTGTCCAGAGAGGGGAGGAGTGGAAGTTGGGGGAGTGGTGGGATGACATCATCATACTTTATATTCCCTGTCGGCCAAACAGGAGCCTGATGCAGATTGGATTTGGCTTCCATTCTATCCTCCACCTGCAAAAACACACAATGGGCTTTATTTCCCCGTGGCGTTTCTGGCTTATTGGCGCAGCGCTATTAGTGGGCGTGGTCACGCACATTCCCTAATTTTTCCTTGACGCTAAAGCTAGAGTGCGCGGCGCTAACCATATAACCACACCTTTTTAAGCATAGAATTATTCACAAGTGTGCCATTGGTGATCTCCAGTAAACCAATCACATTCTTCCCTTCCAAAAATAGAAAAAACTTGTTTATTTCTGTTGTCATTTTCAGCCGTAACTGTAACATTTAAAGATACTGTATATACCGTAGTTAAACACGGTGGTCTGTCCTATCTGGTGTTTCTGCTGTGCTCATTATGTACTGTAATAAAAGAGAAGAGGATAGCACTCCAAGTTAAACTTTTTATTGCCTGCAAATAATAATAACAATAATAATTTTATTCTGCAGGCAATAAAAAGTTTAACTTGGAGTGCTATCCTCTTCTCTTTTATTCTAGACATTCATTGTAGGATTTAGCACGCAGTTATTGGTTGAGTTGAGTTGAGCGCGTTTTTTTTTTTTTTTTTTTCTCATTATGTACTGTAGCATACTGTGTTAGCGTCTTTGATAAACCAAACCCCAACAGTGACATCTCACCGCCGGTCGGACTAAGCTGCTAGTTTTGGGTGAACTCGAGCTGTAATTGTCTTTAGTCATCGGCCCAACAGGTCGATCATGTCTCCAAACTAACATTAGTGAAAGTGTTGTTGGCAATGAGATATGAAGCATCAAAATGGGCCTAAAAACCTTTTTTTTTAATTTAGGAAGGCCTTCTCGTGCTTTTAACTATTGTCAATTGTATTATTTGCTTGTGATGTTTTTAACTCTTGTTTTTAACTCTGTAGCACTCTGAGATTCTCTCTGAATGAAGAGTGCACTACAAATTAAATGAATTATTATTATTATTATTAAACCTGCATTTTACACTGAACCATTTTCTCTTCATCTCAGTTGTTCGGCGACCCTGTTTGCTCCACACACCATTCAAGTGTCCGTGGCCGTGGCACAGGAGTTTGTGATATGGGTCAATTGTCTTTGGCACTGTACCATATTATCAGAGACCTTCCTTCACAGATATAAAAAGAATGAGCTTCATAACAACTGGAATGCAGAGACGAGCTTCAATAAGAAGAGTGGCACTAAAACCCCAAAACAACAAAGAGTTGCTTACACAAAAGCCGGTGCACACATGCCGCTTCTTGTCAAAGCAAATTCATATTCAGAGCGCTGATATGGAGAAGGATGTCATGCCGCATTGTTCCCCCCCCTTCAAAACAACTTTTCTTCAGACGCTCTTGCGTGTCATTATCAGCAGTGGCGCAGGCCCTGACAATTTGTCATTGGTTTTGACTTGCCTCTTGTGCACTCACCAAACCGAGAGCTCGGAGACAAAGAGGAAGAGCTAATGAAGTGCCAGGTGCACTGCTTTGATTTGGGCTGGGAGCGAAGCCGGGTTCCCGTGATGCTACGGAAACCCACCGCTGTGTCCCAACCTTGAAAAAGTCCCTCCGCGTAAGCACCTTGTCGCGCTGGTGATCCTCTTCACCAGTGGGTATGAGCAGGAGACAAGGTGGCGGTGGGAGATTCCGCTCAGGAACAACATTTTAATTTTAATTTATTTAACCAGGTTAGTCCCATTGAGATCATCTTTTACAAGGGAGACCTGGCCAAGACAGCCGCAATAACCAAAAATAAATAAAGTTACAGAGAAAACAACAGGAAACCCATCTTTATTTGTATTATGTTTTTCCGATTTGCCCCCAATTGTACTCGGCCAATTTCCCCCCTGCTGCCCCAGTCGCTGCTCCACCCTCTGCTGATCTGGGGAGAAGCTGAGACTAGCACCATGCTTCCTCCGAGGCATGCGCAGTTGCCAGTCACTTCTTTTCACCTGACCAGTCCAGTTCCCTTCCACCCCGAGGGGGCGCCCCGGCCGACCAGGGGGGGGTGCTCTAGTGCAGCGACCAGCCAATCGTGCATGTATGGACACCCGACCAAGCCGGAGGTAGCATGAGGATGCGAACCTGCGCCCCCTCGCGTTGGTAGGCAGGGAATCTACCGCCACACTGCCCGGAAGCCCGAGGAAAACAAACGGTGAATTTGAAGAGGCGTTTTGCACCACGGTGAAGTTATTTGGGTTCACTAATCCAACACTACCTGCCTTCCCTCGCTCCTTCCCTCTCCCTCTTTACACGTCCTCCTGACGATACACTTGCCAAATTTGAGGAATGATTCTTCTGGATTAAGGTTTGAATGAAATGAATTATCTTTCGTTATTTAAACTGTCCAGACTCACATAGTTCAACGTGCCGCTATCAATGTCAGTGAACAGTTAGCACAGTGGTAAAATATCTGTCTTTCACATGGGAGACCTAGGTTCACATCCTGGATGGCTAATTGTTTTTTTTATGTTGCATAATTGTTAATCTGGACATATTTTATTATGTATAAAGTTGCTGAATGAACAAAAATGAACAAAAGGTTCTATATAAGACACACCACAACCAATATAGGCTATAGTCCACACCAGTACACAAAATAAACAAAGATCACACCACAAAATAAACGATGATGATGATAAGAATAAAATGATGTTATAGGGATATGATTCAGTTTCAGTTGTTCTAGTCTCATATAGTCTCACATATGGGCGACTGAAGTTTACTTATCCACCTTTTTTATAACGGCGCGACACGCGAGAAAACGGCCTCAGAATCAGAAATGTAAACTTCAGGCTACCCACCTTTAGTACTGCTCCGCAGAAAATAAAGAGCTGCATGACATTTAAAATTGACGAACGGTAATCATCCCGCCATGAGAAAAATATGTGCATCGATTGATATACACTGAGGACAATCAAAATACCAGAAAAATGCATTCAACTAGGGCTGGGTATTGGCAAGGACCTCACGATACGATACGTATCACGATACGTGGGTTGCGATACGATTGTATCATGATACATTGCGATACAATACATATTGTGATACATTGCAATACTCTACATAATTTACTGGAAAATAAAATATAGCTAAAAATACAAACACGCTGTGTACCACCCAGGTAGTGTAATAATATGAACATAATTTTATATTAACTTAGTCGACAAATTTAGTCAAAACTACTGAGTGTTGAGTGTCTTACTGAACGCACTCAAATAAAAAGTATTCTTATTGTGTCACTGAACACATAGTCTCTTAGAACAGACGAGTTTTCTTCCGCAATTTTCAAATGCTTCCGCCATACCGTCTGTAATTCGTCGGGGAGAAGCATGCGCCAACCGGAATGGGAAGCAGAAAGGCGGGTCTTCCGCTCATTAGTCCAATCAGAATTTTTTTTCGTGGACACCCGTGTTGTGATTGGTCGGATTTTGTCGAAGTTCCTTCCAGTCTGAAGGTTTTTTCCCCAACTTCCTTGTGCATGTTCTGGGGGTGTAACGTACAGACTGTTTAGCTGCATTCGCCGGATGTAGATGAGACAGTCTGTTTTAAGAGACTACTGAACACATGGCTGTGCAAAAAAATCGATATGGCGATATATATCACGATATTTTTCTGAAATATCGATACAGTATTGCGGAAAAAAGTATCGCGATATATTGCCGTATCGATTTTATTGCAATACTTTCTGTGCTGAACCCTCAAAAAAATGTCACTGAAAGGAATGACTCCAGGACAGACAGGAGTAATTGTGTCTGCACACTGACGAGACAAGGACAAGATACCCGCTGATCTCTCACCCCAAAGTCTAACAACCCCTCCCCCCCCCCACACACACACACAATTTGCAAATGTTAGGTCCTCAGATAGACAAACCTCCTTCACTGAACTGAACTGAAAGCCAAGCAATTCCTTGTCTGAGAGACTTCCATCAAAGTATGTTTAGGCCTCCTTTGCCAAAGCAACATTAAAGAAGACTTTGGAAGTGAAGACGTCTGTTGAAACAGTCTTCCTACTGTTGATGCAGTAGATGCACACACACACACACACACACACACACACACACACACACACACACACACACACACACACACACACAGCAGACACACGTATTTGGAGCAGAAAATCATTTGATCTGGTAGCAGAATAACGTTGAAATGATTGGATGAAACAGCTTCTTTATAGAAGGTGCCAACACACTCAGTCATCCACACCAATAACCACATGTTTTCATGCTTCAATCAGCAACAGCATTTTGCAATTAGCAATGGCATCAGTTGAAAAAGGATATGAAGCCCCAAGTATTTGTTGAAAAGTTAAGAATGTCACCTGTAAAAATGGCAAATCAATTCGAGACCAGCGTCATTCAGCAAAGGTTGAGAACAACTTTTTCATTGCCATTTTCCAATTATCACATTGCTGCATGATTCAATACATTAGGGCCAGTCTAGGAAAACAGGTATTTAACTGAAAAGGCACTTGAATGATGTGCAATAGGGCAGTGATAATTCACAAAACCTATTCAATTGATCTGAACTTGAGGCCATTATAGGAAATCTGGAATTGACAGATTCCAGTTAAACCTGCTTCAGGCTTAGACTGCTGGGGGGTTGTGTGACATCACTGATGACAAGAAAAGAAATGTCCACACACAGTATAATGCTGTCCCGTGCTTTAATTATTCCCTCCACAAACAAACAACGTTTCGCCCAGCAAGGGTTCCGTCAGGTTTAAAGGATGTTGCTCCACCCAGCCTTTATATACACCCCGACCCAATCAGTCAGCCAATCAGTGAAGTGTCCACAAGCAGTGAAGGTGTAAGTCAATCCGAATCCATTTGGAATCTCTCTGGCTCCTGTAGTCTATGGGATGGAGAGTATTAGATCATAATCCTGTATAAAAAATACCACATTATTTTAAAGAAAAAAACAGGATACACAAATAATTAAATATATATATATATATATATATTTAAGCAATATAGCATGAGAGCCAGTGTGTTGTGGCAAATATATCCCGCTGATCAGCTGTTATCCCACGAGGCCGCAGAACGTGCGGGTGATTTGATTGGATCGTTCTAGAGACTGAAGTTGACATTGGCCAATCCTGGCGCTTGCTGAGAAGCTGAGCGCTTTCTGGAAAGCCCGACAGGCAGCTCGAGCGCAGCGCTGCATTCTCAGCGCTTGCTGAGAAGCTGAGTGCTTTCTGCAAAGCCCGACACCAACTAATGTTACGGGGTTAAATGCGGGGTTAAATGCGGGGTTAACAGCCTTTTTTTTTGCAAAGAAGACATTAGCCCGCGTCTATTCTTGTACAAAACATAATTTTCTGCAAAGTATTAGTAAAGTTATAAGTGAAGATCGATTCACAAGGATCTGACAGCTGTCTCCGCCATTTGTTTTTTCTACATTGTCATTTGAGGTAACCAAAGCCTTTGGCCATGGGTTATTGGAGTGGGTTACGGGATTTATACAATGGCTGTGAACCAATCAGATTGCTTGATTTGAGAGAGCCGTTTTATAAATATATATATATATATATATATATATATATATATATATATATATATATATATATATAGTATTAAAGTTAAAAATATAAATAATTTTCAGGGACACGAAACATCAGAACGGTAATAGCATAGAAATATACATATATACTGTATATGTAGCCTATGATAATCTGAATATTTGTATATATTTATATATATAAACCTTGACCCGAGTCCTCCCGATGTCTGCTCATAGAATTCAGCACAGCATAGGAACGGCTGGACGCAGACGCGGCTGTCTCATTGTTTAAGTTACCGGTACATTATTCACTCAATAATAATACAAAAAAACTTTATGCACATCAATTTCTTCCCGGATCTTACACATAGGGCCTTTAAAGTACAAAAAAATTGTTAAAGAAGAAGAAGTGAGAACCGTAATCACTATTTCAGTAGTGGCCATTCCATGCATATAACATTGTGACCTTACACAAACCAGGTTTGAATGCTTCTAATACACGTTCTGTCCCTTTAAGCTGGACAGAGAAAGTAAGACAGCATAACAAAGTCAGCAGCCTGTGTGGAGTAGCCTGTGGAGAAACTTCACTAACTATTGTAGTGTTTCTCTCTTAGTTCAAAGACTCTACAGAAGATCAATCATTTGAGAGTTGCTTTGAATGTGCAGTTGTCTGACTTCCTCTGGCGCTACACTGCGCTCTCTCTCTCTCTCTGTCTCTCTCTCTGTCTCTCCCTGTCTCTCTGTCTCTCTCTGTAGGCTCTTTCACACTGGCCTTGAAAGCCGAAAAATGCACGGAAAATAGGATTCGCGCCTCCGATGTGAAAGTCGTGAACGCGCTTTGGTGGATAATTGTTTTACGCCTTTTGTCCCGCCACGGTAGGTAGTAACAGCGCCGGGTTACCTGGCAACCTGCCTCCATTTGAAAGCGTCATCGCCAGGGCCGTAACCAGGGTCCCGAAATAGGGGAGGTCCAGGCGCCGCCGGAAAAAATTTGAGTGTTTTTTTCCCCCTTTTTTAGCCATATTTAGAGTAATATATCATTTTAAATCAACATTAGGATTATACTGTTGTGATGTCATTATTCAGTATATTCTCTTTCATGTCACCACCTGCTCAGCTCTCCTGTCAACATAATTGTAACTAACAAACACAAACTGTTTTAGCCAAATTCATATCAAAATGACACCTACAAACACAGGTACACAACCCAAGCCGTACACAACACACAAAGTCATCATCGATAATAAAAAAAACATACAGAGGGACATTTATTTATTCCTGATAGGAACGATTGAAAAATAAAATAAAATATATTATGTTGTTTTTAACTTTACACCACCTCTTTTTGTTACTTATTGGGTCATGAAACTGAAACCATGCATATAGCCACCTGCATACCTGACTTCGGGAGCTTGGCAATTGGCATCATGCATGATTAGCCAGTAGCATCCCAACGTGTCACACAGGTAACATTACTTAAGAGACAGACTAGACACTTACTTTCTTGGTTGTTGCAAAAAAATCTGTCAGTGTCACTCACTGTCTGTCGTTCACTCGCTCACTGTCTCGCAGCTCGCTCACCTTCAATTATCTCGGCAGGCAGACAGACAGTCATCACTCACCACCATGCTGCTGCTCTCTCGGAATCAAGTCAGATGACTTCCTGCCTGACCTGCCTTTCATTTCAAAATAAAAGCGATCCCGTGTTTTTCATGCTTTTCCATGCAGATTGTTTTATAAAAAAAAAAAAAAAAAAAAATCTTTTTTTCTCTGAAATATTAGGGGAGGTCCGGACCTCCCCGTCCTCATAGCTAGTTACGGCCATGGTCATCGCAGCGAGCCGGAAAAGGTGCGAATGGTCAGCTCATTCATAAAAAAATTACAGGGGAAATCACCTCATGTATCAAGAAAGTGCACGAGTGAAAGTAAAAAAAGTAGTCTATACAATCATGACTGCAGGGACGCCAGGAGGAATGCTCCGTGCGTTTAGGCTTTATGCTCAAACGATGTTGACATTAGTAGGTAAAATTAACGGATATAATAATAAGCTTCAGAGGGCTATAGCTGTCTGTGGCGAGTTGGTCTGAGGATATTCCCCCTCGAAATCAGCTCTGTGCATTCCCTTACAAAAACTACTAACGTTAAGTAGTCATGTGCATTTATAGCCTATACTATTCCCCCGACGAACATTATGCAGACTGCAGCTGTTTGATATGCGGGCGGTCGTGTATCGTTCCAATTTTAGTAGGACACCATATCGATCTGCCCACCATGCGAGTGCACCTATCCTCCCTGCTCAGCGGACTAGGAGAAGGAGGGAAGTCTTGGGGTTGAATGAATTCGTTCATCATACAGTAGCCTAGGCTACACTAACCTATGAAAATATTCATTTGGGCTAGGAGGAGCTGGAAATCCCTCCGCTCGCCTTTCAATCCGGGAGCAGGGGATTTCACCTGAAAGTACAGAGCAGCACGGTAATGTGGCCGTGCTGCTTGGCTCTGTGTGAAAGCAATTTCTGTGGCGAGGGTGCCAAGCTTTGCGGGCTTCCCGAACTACAATTTTGCGTGATCTGTGTGTGAAAGAGCCTTGTGTCTCTCTCTCTGTCTCTCTCTCTCTCGCCTCGTGCACATCTACAATGGCAAAATCGCTTTTCCGCCTCGTCGCAGCATTTTGTGGGTGTGGAAACCAGCTTCCAGCTTGGAGCTGTAGCCTGTAGAAACCTTTTCAGGTCGAGGTACACAGGAGGGTGGGGGGAGGAAATGTGTAGGAAGAGCTGTCATTGGGTAGCTTCAACGAAAGGTCCCGCCCTAGTCCCGCCCCGCGAGCATGAAGCCGCTCGGAGACAAGCAGCCTCTAGTCTGCGACAGTGAAACGCTGTGGGCGGTTCCAGCGGCAGGGGGCGCGAGGTAGGGATGGGCATCGAATTTCGAATTTTCGAATAATCATTGTTATTATCAAGGTCGACTTTTATTATTGAAATTCGAAATTCGAAAAGAATTTTTTTTTTTTTTTTTTTTTTTTTTTTTTGAGTGAAATGTTGCATTGTCTCCCCTGATTCTAAGTATAGTCAAATCGCTTGGTTTGAGCAAGTAAAACAATTTTTATAAGCATTTTAAGCAAGGTTTATGGAAAAATGAATGGCGGATGAAATCCCATGAAGAGGGAGAGGGGGTGACTTTGGCACCCCTTTGGCACTCAGACCTGAGCCTACTAAATATTTAATGAACCACTCATGATTGTCAAAACTGTTTTTTATTTTCGAAAATGTCAATGTCATGTAACATGTTCTTTACTTCAGTGGTACAATGCTTGTTTGAGCTAAAAATCCACAGCAGAAGCTTTTTATATTAATTAATAAAGCCGTAGACTTAGAATCAGGGGAGACAATGCAACATTTCACTCACAAAAAAAAAAAAAAAAAAAATTACATTTTTAATTTTTTTTACATTTTTATTTTTATTTTCGAATTTCGAATTAAATTCGAATTTGGCCAGCGAATTTCGAATAGTGTTTTTGCTAGAAATGCCCATCCCTAGCGCGAGGTAAATGGACCAATCAGACACGGAAATAGAGCAAGACAGCCTATCAAGATGCAGCGTCAAAGCGGCTTTCACAGGAGGCATGCCGCCGAGCGTTTCATGATGTGCACGTACCGTCTGTCTCTCTCTGTCTCTCTCACTTGTCATCCAAATTTATTTTTAAAAGGAGAATTAGGATCTAAGCAGGATGAACATTGTTGAATCAATGTTCAATTTAAAAACTCCTTTTCAAAACACCCCACAAATTTGTTGATCATTTGTTGACGCTAACGACATCTGTCCAGAGAGAGAGAGAGAGAGAGAGAGAGAGAGAGAGAGAGAGAGAGAGAGAGAGAGAGAGAGAGAGAGAGAGAGAGAGAGAGAGAGAGAGAGAGAGAGAGAGAGAGAGAGAGAGAGACCTGGCAAAGTACCATGTGGTAGTTCTCGCTACAATAGTTGTCGCAGGGCCACATTTTGCCATGACACACACACACACACTCAGATTGCAGTAGTAGGCCTATGTGATCAGATTGGTTTGTAGTAGGCCTATGTGATCAGATTGCAGTAGTAGGCCTATGTGATCAGATTGCAGTAGAGGCCTATGTGATCAGATTGCAGTAGTAGGCCTATGTGATCAGATAGTAGGCCTATGTGATCAGATTGCAGTAGTAGGCCTATGTGATCAGATTGCAGTAGAGGCCTATGTGATCAGATTGCAGTAGTAGGCCTATGTGATCAGATAGTAGGCCTATGTGATCAGATTGCAGTAGTTGGCCTATGTGATCAGATTGCAGTAGGCCTATGTGATCAGATTGCAGTAGAGGCCTATGTGATCAGATTGCAGTAGTAGGCCTATGTGATCAGATAGTAGGCCTATGTGATCAGATTGCAGTAGAGGCCTATGTGATCAGATTGCAGTAGTAGGCCTATGTGATCAGATAGTAGGCCTATGTGATCAGATTGCAGCGGTAGGCCTATGTGATCAGATTGCAGTAGAGGCCTATGTGATCAGATTGGTTTGTAGTAGGCCTATGTGATCAGATTGCAGTAGAGGCCTATGTGATCAGATTGCAGTAGAGGCCTATGTGATCAGATTGCAGTAGTAGGCCTATGTGATCAGATAGTAGGCCTATGTGATCAGATTGCAGTAGTAGGCCTATGTGATCAGATTGCAGTAGAGGCCTATGTGATCAGATTGCAGTAGTAGGCCTATGTGATCAGATAGTAGGCCTATGTGATCAGATTGCAGTAGTTGGCCTATGTGATCAGATTGCAGTAGGCCTATGTGATCAGATTGCAGTAGAGGCCTATGTGATCAGATTGCAGTAGTAGGCCTATGTGATCAGATAGTAGGCCTATGTGATCAGATTGCAGTAGAGGCCTATGTGATCAGATTGCAGTAGTAGGCCTATGTGATCAGATAGTAGGCCTATGTGATCAGATTGCAGCGGTAGGCCTATGTGATCAGATTGCAGTAGAGGCCTATGTGATCAGATTGGTTTGTAGTAGGCCTATGTGATCAGATTGCAGTAGAGGCCTATGTGATCAGATTGCAGTAGAGGCCTATGTGATCAGATTGCAGTAGTAGGCCTATGTGATCAGATTGCAGTAGAGGCCTATGTGATCAGATTGCAGTAGGCCTATGTGATCAGATTGCAGTAGTAGGCCTATGTGATCAGATTGCAGTAGTAGGCCTATGTGATCAGATTGCAGTAGTAGCCTGCGGCTTGTTACTGTGTGTTAGCTAGAATCAGCTAGACATACTTTCTGTGAAGCCCTCTGAGACATGCTTGTGAATTAGGGCTATATAAATAAACTTGACTAGTTGGCCTATGTGATCAGATTGCAGTAGAGGCCTATGTGATCAGATTGCAGTAGTTGGCCTATGTGATCAGATTGCAGTAGTAGGCCTATGTGATCAGATTGCAGTAGTAGGCCTATGTGATCAGATTGCAGTAGAGGCCTATGTGATCAGATTGCAGTAGGCCTATGTGATCAGATTGCAGTAGTAGGCCTATGTGATCAGATTGCAGTAGTAGGCCTATGTGATCAGATTGCAGTAGTAGGCCTATGTGATCAGATTGCAGTAGTAGGCCTATGTGATCAGATTGCAGTAGTAGGCCTATGTGATCAGATTGCAGTAGTTGGCCTATGTGATCAGATTGCAGTAGAGGCCTATGTGATCAGATTGCAGTAGTTGGCCTATGTGATCAGATTGCAGTAGGCCTATGTGATCAGATTGCAGTAGTAGGCCTATGTGATCAGATTGCAGTAGTAGGCCTATGTGATCAGATTGCAGTAGTTGGCCTATGTGATCAGATTGCAGTAGTAGGCCTATGCGATCAGATTGCAGTAGTAGGCCTATGTGATCAGATTGCAGTAGTAGGCCTATGTGATCAGATTGCAGTAGTAGGCCTATGTGATCAGATTGCACTATGTGATCAGATTGCAGTAGTAGGCCTATGTGATCAGATTGCAGTAGG
Organism: Poromitra crassiceps; assembly: GCF_964638095.1. Lineage (NCBI taxonomy): Eukaryota > Metazoa > Chordata > Actinopteri > Beryciformes > Melamphaidae > Poromitra > Poromitra crassiceps. The sequence goes on along the minus strand of NC_139625.1, from coordinate 87,634,809 downwards.
CCTATGTGATCAGATAGTAGGCCTATGTGAACAGATTGCAGTAGCATGCCTGTGTGCATGTCCTTGTCACTCAAAAGGCCATCTGGCAGAATACAGCTAGGTGGCAGATTGTGCAGCATAGCACCCCTCTCAAGGGAGGCGTAGCTGCAGAGCACCCCTCTCAGGGGAGGCGTAGCTGCAGAGCACCCCTCTCAGGGGAGGCGTAGCTGCAGAGCACCCCTCTCAGGGGAGGCGTAGCTGCAGAGCACCCCTCTCAGGGGAGGCGTAAATGACATTAAACTATCAACTACAAAAGCGCAGCGAGGGACTTGCCGAGGCACCAGGTTTGTGCCACAAGAACTTGACGAGGTCCAGATTTGGAAGATGACACAAGGTCACAATAAGTGACTTTTAAAATGTGCTTTTACTCAATGCTACACATGTTTCCTTATTATATCCTCCCGAAGAGAACCACGATAAACGCAGGCCACCTGTGGTTGGGACACACACACACACACACACACACACACACACACACACACACACACACACACACACACACACACACACACACACACACACACACACACACGCAGAGCACAGGAAGAGATATGAGATAGTTTTAGTGGTCAGAAAAACATTATACCATGAAGCTGTTTGGTTGGTTATAAGCTCACTCGTAAGAGTCTTTGAGAGAGCCTACATCCAGTAGCGTTACATTTGACATCTAATGCTATTTAGTGAGTTAAATGCCCTCATGTGCCATCATTAAATAACGTTAGTAGAAGTAATGTTGGCACATTCACCTTACTAACGTTATAAATTGACACTTGACTACTAACAAGTAGCATTTAAACTTCTAGCATTATGCTTGATGCTGCTTTATATTGCAAACATCACAGTTGTTGTCAAGTTTGTGTAACGTTATCTTACTCAAATTCGTTAGCAAGTAGCAACATCCTAACGTACACTCACTGATAAGCCTGCTGCAGCAAGTCCATTCCATCATCCAGACATCCACCGTTTAATCCACATCAAAGCAGTTTGTGTCTGGCGTGGTTTAACGCTAATCTCTCAATTTATTTAGTTGACAGCCTGCGGCTGTAGACCTGGGTAACGTTAGGAAAGGAGCTAGCTTAGTAGCTAGCATAGCAGAGCGAGCTTACTGTTAGCTGTAACCATGGTAACGCGGCCGGCCTCGTCTCTTCTAAAGCCAAAATCCATCTTTTTTGTAACTTTTCCTCGGTAGGATAACTATGAAACGATAAATATGGTTGTTTGTTCCTGGAATTTGAACAAAATGGAACGTTACATCCCCAATTTTGTCTAACCTGCGCCATTATCGGATCACGGCAAATTAATGGAGAAATACAGCTAGCAGAGATAGCGGAAGTGCTAACTATCAACTTCCTGCGTGGCGGGCATTTTTGTGAAATAGGTCTATACAAGGGATCAGCCGATCAGCATGTTTGTAAACAAACGGCATCACTGGGTAGAGAGACTGCTCGAGTACGTGCAGTGGAACGGAAATGGCAGCCATGACAGTCTGACCGCACCGGTAGAAACGATATTTTAGAGCCACAATGTTGTTATAAATACCAACAACTAGCCAACAGATATCAAAGCTGGTAGGCTTTATGGAAATAGCACAGCTCGAACATGACCGTTATGTTTATTGCCGACAACTGACGTTAGCTCACAGCAGCTGCCAGTGCGGGTGCATATGATGTGCACGTATTCATAGGAGGGACACACATGTACAGCGACCGGTGGATTTGCGCGTGTACTCCACGTACAGTATACTGATCTTAAGTACACACCTGGAAAGGTTTGTGGCTGCATGTCGCAAGGCTGTGACACTATCACATTGAACAAATCTGTCCACAGACGTAAACATCTGGCAAAGTAGGCTACATTTCATCATCAAAAATTAAATATAACATTCCATTTTCTTAAAAATAAAGAACAAACTTTAATTGCAATATAATCCAGAGGAATGTTAAACGATCTTTAATTTTAGCAACAACATTCAAAGTTAATTATTTAGTGGTATATTATGCAGTGATTCTGTAAAAAGCTCTATTTGGGGGTAATAATGCCAACGTCAAATTAGCACAATACCTGCCAAGTTTTAGCATCTGACATAGTATAGCTTAATTTGTTTTTAGTGTAAATGATGCTAAAACACCTACTGTACAACAAGAGCACATTCACAATTCTGCAGGTAAAATGACTCAGATCCCTGAAAAGATCTTCAATAAATAGTTAAAGAAAAGGAGAAAAAAAAGGCACGAAATGACATGTGGTAAGAGAAAAATATACATTTTGTATTACAGAATACGGTCTTCGCCAAAAGAGGGCATGAGAGAGGTTCTTTCACAGCTTTGCACTAAAACGTTAAATTTAATGTCTACTCCATCATCAAATGTGCTACTCTGCCGGGAAGAAGGGCTGTCATTTTTGGGGCTGTTATTATATATGTGCCATATGCTGTTCAGGGAAGGTAGGCAGTTAGGCTTGTCAAAATCAAACTGACAAGGACGTTGCATCAATTACTTGTGAAAATGTGTTTTTTTTTTAACCTTTTTTATTTCTACACCATGAAAAGCCCTGTCGTCACAGCCAAGTCAGCTGTTGAAAGTGTTCGCTACACAATCATTTGCTACTTGTTCCACACATTTTGATGTGATAAGTTACTGACTGCTTTTTAAATGAGATGTGATGAGAGATAAAGTGAAACGGATCACATCTACTTCTGCAAAGTCATCATAATGTTGCTAAAGACTACGCTGACCTTCTGCCTGGCACAAACCGGAGTCCAAACCAGAGAACGCTATGCGGCTTCAACGCAGTTTGACTCTGTGTAGTCTGGAGCTGAACCCAAACCACTGTGGTTTTCTAGAGGCAATGTGAGTGCATGTGGAGGAATGTGAACTTTCTGTCACATGTCATCACTCCTACGTCTCCACTCAGTCTGCACCCAAATCCATCACAAGCAACGCAGTTTGAGTGTCTGTCTGCTGGCCAGGGCATTACTTTGCAGGGCTCAAGGGTCAAAGGAGGTGGAAGATAGATATGAGAGGCAGTGATTAAAAGGAAGAAGAGAACATGTATTTTCTATTTTCTTACTTTTAAAGGTAGTTGCAGTAGTTCATCAAATACAAATAAAAAAGTTTTGTTAGCGTGCTCGCACCAAAACTATATTATATATTTGTTTGTTTATTAAAAAGGATCGCCATTAGCTGACACCTAGGCATCAGCTAGTCTTCCTGGGGTCCAAGACCTTTTCAGGCTCCATCTGGGCCCTTCTTGAACTAACTGCTTTCTCTCTTAAAAAAACAAAAAAAAACTAACCTGAACTAAACTTGTACCACTGTTCCTTCAGAAGTTGTAGGTGTCATAGACTGTGTTGCATAGTTGATTGTTCTATTGCAGACAAAAATGTGTTATTGTAAGTCGCTTTGGATAAAAGCGTCTGCCAAATTACGTAATGTAATGTAATGTAATGTAATGTAAGACAACAATACATTACATTTCAGACAAACAATGAAATATAATAATAATAAGAAAAACATGTCACATAAGAGCATGCCCGTAGCTACCATTGAGGACACCGAGGTCATGACCTCTGTGTTTTTTTTTTTTTTTTTTATTATATAAAAATAGCCCCGGCCCCCAGATCTATTCATCTGTCATTGATGTTTTAAAGCCCTAATAAATAACATGATATATGACAGAAATGCAACAATTTGCTTCCTCTCTGTGTGCTATAGAAGGAAGAGACATAACTCACCACAACGTTCACATTTTGCATTGGGGCTAGATTGGGGCTAGACTTTGGGGACAGTTCTATTGAAGTGAATGGGTAAGTAACTCCCCTGTAAGTGATGCTTGTGTAGATGCGCCATTCCAGGAAGTACGTGGTGGGCCGTTTCAATGCATATATTGCTGATAATATACAATTTGATTCTTTAAGCCCTTTCAAAGTACATCACAAACGGTCCATTCTGCTCTAACTCTACAGCGCTGCTTAATCCAGAAGCTTACTTCTGGAAACTGTTGCAAGGTGTAAAAAAAAAAAGAAAAAAAAAAAAAGAAAGTCAGATGGAGTGAATGGAGGCAATGCAACTCCCATATCTCAATAGCTTTGGATGGTGGGGAACCCACTGAGGACCCCTGGGACCCCACTCTCTGTACAAACCCCTGTTAGATTTTCAAAACCAAACATGGATTTTTAAATACTCTATATTTACCATATTCAATTGATGGCTTCCTGAAAATCTATCAGGCCATAGTGAAACTCCTTCCCCACAATGCTAAGCTACCCATCTCTGTTTTGTCCTCCCTGCACTCTCAACATGCTTTACATCCTGGGCTCCCCAGAGGGACTTTAAAGACAGTGTGTGGCTAAACGCTGCTCTGTGTCTGTGCTACAGAAAGACAGGCAGGCAGGCAGACAGACAGACAGACAGGCAGGCAGGCAGGCAGACAGACAGACAGACAGACAGGCAGACAGACAGACAGACAGACAGACAGACAGACAGGCAGGCAGGCAGGCAGACAGACAGACAGACAGACAGGCAGACAGACAGACAGACAGACAGACAGACAGGCAGGCAGACAGACAGACAGACAGACAGACAGACAGACAGACAGACAGGCACTACATCTGCTTGGCACTTGGTGGCGGGCCAGATGTGTCCTGCCGTTTGGTGGCATAAAGCAAACACAGCGAGTGACACCCACCATCTGGCTGTACCCAGATCAGGAACACCTGCCAGGGCCTTCGCTTGTTTCTGGCTTGGATGGAGAGATACTGTCAGACATGCTACCTGCTTTAGGGATGATGGCACTGTAACAGAGAGTTGACAAAACTACATCTTTATTTGCAGTTTCTTTTACTTTAAAGCACCAGCAAGAGGGAACATTCTTATGTGAAAATCACAGCCCGTCAAACGCACCTGGCTTTTAAGTGCTGGCGGCGTCTAGTTTTAGGAAAACTAGGAAAATCGCACTGCTCGTCTTTTCCACTTCTCCTACCTCTTCTCTTCCCAGAGGGATCTTCAACCTCCACTGCTCCCAGAATTGGCAATAATCTGTCTTTCATGTTCACATCAACAACATCAAACAGACGAAACCAGCTGGCTACCGTCCGTGTGGTCGTTGTGTCCTAAACTGTACTGCACACGACTGCAGGGGAAAACAAAACAAAGCACAAAAAAATGTTCCGTGCGCTGTTTTGTGCACAATGGAAGCGCTCTCAACATGATTTCTAGCGTTCTTACTGAGAAAAGCGTGTTTGGTGTGAACGCCGCCTTTGCCGTTGCAAAGTCACTGTGAATCACAGCCTCACGGGGCTTATTGCTTTTATAAAACAGTTATAGCCGTGGTGAGGTTTGAGCAACCCAAAAAAATGCAATATTGATGACAAATAATCGTTCTTCCTTCAGGAAATGTAGTCCTTCAAGCCCCCCTCCCTCCAGTCAGTTCAACGTTCACACGTCATCAGAGACGCCCGGAAAAACAGCACAAGTTATGCCGGAAACAGTTCCCTCCTTAGTTTAGCTGCAAAGATATTATTGCATTATTGCTGAGATACCAACAACCAGACGACAGATTATAAAGCTGATGCCCCCCCCCCCCCCTTCCCCCATAAGAAAAGCGTGAGTGGAAGTGGTTAACTAGCTAATGTTTTGGTCACTCAGTGGTGTTTTGAAATGGTTAACTCATTCACTGCCAATATCTGACTGGCATTTTTGGCACAGGCCAAGTATTTCCATAATGTTTGGTCATCTTTCAAGACCCACAGTAAATTCTGTACTAGGACTACAGTGATGTCCAATACCTCGAAATGAAGATCTAAGTCTCTACTTTCACCCCCAAAAAGAAAGTTAGCTTTTAGCATGTTCTGTACTCTACTTATAACCCTTTTTATACACCCCATGTTCACCAAAAAAGCCTGTCTGGGAAGAGAAAAGGGAGAAAAAAGCATTTTTGTAAAAGGGCACAATCTCAGGCATAACTCACTCTCAATTCTTTTATTTTGAACTGTATTGACATCAGACATGTAAATATTATTCGTTAGGACACAAATGACAAAAAAAAAAAAAATATATATATATATATATATACACACATTAAGTGCTTTTTTTTTTACATTCAACAATACAGTTTACTCGGTGTGAGTGTGCAGACAGACAGACAGACAGACAGACAGACAGACACACAGACAGACAGACAGACAGACAGACAGACAGACAGACAGACAGACACACACACACACACACACACACACACACACACACACACACACACACACACACGATCCCCCTTTTAGATTTCTAACCCAACATAGGATAAGCAATAACCACGCCCTGTGGCGCTGGGATTGGCCAGGAGCAACACTGGAGGGCGAGCAGCCCAGCGATTTCATGAACCAACTGAAGAGCTCTTGAGAAGGACAGCGGGCTGCTGTGAGTGCCTTCTGCCCGCTGCTGCCTAGCTGTTCCTGTGTTTATTTTGATTTGTTCTGGTACACCGTCCTCGTCCATGTCTCCCTGTCATATCTATGATCGTTCCCGTTTTCCCCTCGGCTATTCAACACGTCCTCACCGCCCTCGCAAACTGATCGATCATTTCCTCATTCCTCCGATGATCAAACACATCTCTTGATTACTTTCTCCCGTTTTCTCCTGGCTGGCACAGAGGAAGGCGACTCCAGCTCGGCGTTTCAATGGCGTTTCTCCTGTCTGCACAAGGAAGCGTTACCCGTTCTCTGCTTTCCCTCTTGCTCAATTTCAAAACAACAGCTGCGGTATGTGTTTGATCGCGTGCTGTCGGCTACCCTTTGAAGGCAGGGACCTGTGTCTGTGTGACAGGCTGGGCAAGTGTTTGCTGCAGGCGCTGCACCAATAAAAACAAAAACACGTCAAACACGTCCTTGGCGGGGAAGGCCATTGCTGATAACACGTCAAAGACGTCATTGGCGGTGAATGAGTTAACTAGCTAATGTTTTGGTCACTCAGTGGTGTTTTGAAATGGTTAACTCGCTAATGTTTTGGTCACTCAGTGGTGTTTTGAAATGGTTAACTCGCTAATGTTTTGGTCACTCAGTGGTGTTTTGAAATGGTTAACTAGCTAATGTTTTGGTCACTCAGTGGTGTTTTGAAATGGTTAACTCGCTAATGTTTTGGTCACTCAGTGGTGTTTTGAAATGGTTAACTAGCTAATGTTTTGGTCACTCAGTGGTGTTTTGAAATGGTTAACTAGCTAATGTTTTGGTCACTCAGTGGTGTTTTGAAATGGTTAACTAGCTAATGTTTTGGTCACTCAGTGGTGTTTTGAAATGGTTAACTCGCTAATGTTTTGGTCACTCAGTGGTGTTTTGAAATGGTTAACTCGCTAATGTTTTGGTCACTCAGTGGTGTTTTGAAATGGTTAACTCGCTAATGTTTTGGTCACTCAGTGGTGTTTTGAAATGGTTAACTAGCTAATGTTTTGGTCACTCAGTGGTGTTTTGAAATGGTTAACTAGCTAATGTTTTGGTCACTCAGTGGTGTTTTGAAATGGTTAACTCGCTAATGTTTTGGTCACTCAGTGGTGTTTTGAAATGGTTAACTAGCTAATGTTTTGGTCACTCAGTGGTGTTTTGAAATGGTTAACTAGCTAATGTTTTGGTCACTCAGTGGTGTTTTGAAATGGTTAACTCGCTAATGTTTTGGTCACTCAGTGGTGTTTTGAAATGGTTAACTCGCTAATGTTTTGGTCACTCAGTGGTGTTTTGAAATGGTTAACTAGCTAATGTTTTGGTCACTCAGTGGTGTTTTGAAATGGTTAACTAGCTAATGTTTTGGTCACTCAGTGGTGTTTTGAAATGGTTAACTAGCTAATGTTTTGGTCACTCAGTGGTGTTTTGAAATGGTTAACTCGCTAATGTTTTGGTCACTCAGTAGTGTTTTGAAATGGTTAACTCGCTAATGTTTTGGTCACTCAGTGGTGTTTTGAAGTGGTTAACTCGCTAATGTTTTGGTCACTCAGTGGTGTTTTGAAATGGTTAACTCGCTAATGTTTTGGTCACTCAGTGGTGTTTTGAAATGGTTAACTAGCTAATGTTTTGGTCACTCAGTGGTGTTTTGAAATGGTTAACTAGCTAATGTTTTGGTCACTCAGTGGTGTTTTGAAATGGTTAACTCGCTAATGTTTTGGTCACTCAGTAGTGTTTTGAAATGGTTAACTCGCTAATGTTTTGGTCACTCAGTGGTGTTTTGAAATGGTTAACTCACTAATGTTTTGGTCACTCAGTGGTGTTTTGAAATGGTTAACTAGCTAATGTTTTGGTCACTCAGTGGTGTTTTGAAATGGTTAACTCGCTAATGTTTTGGTCACTCAGTGGTGTTTTGAAATGGTTAACTCGCTAATGTTTTGGTCACTCAGTGGTGATTTGAAATGGTTAACTCGCTAATGTTTTGGTCACTCAGTGGTGTTTTGAAATGGTTAACTAGCTAATGTTTTGGTCACTCAGTGGTGTTTTGAAATGGTTAACTAGCTAATGTTTTGGTCACTCAGTGGTGTTTTGAAATGGTTAACTCGCTAATGTTTTGGTCACTCAGTGGTGTTTTGAAATGGTTAACTAGCTAATGTTTTGGTCACTCAGTGGTGTTTTGAAATGGTTAACTAGCTAATGTTTTGGTCACTCAGTGGTGTTTTGAAATGATTAACTGGCTAATGTTTTGGTCACTCAGTGGTGTTTTGAAATGGTTAACTAGCTAATGTTTTGGTCACTCAGTGGTGTTTTGAAATGGTTAACTAGCTAATGTTTTGGTCACTCAGTGGTGTTTTGAAATGGTTAACTAGCTAATGTTTTGGTCACTCAGTGGTGTTTTGAAATGGTTAACTAGCTAATGTTTTGGTCACTCAGTGGTGTTTTGAAATGGTTAACTCGCTAATGTTTTGGTCACTCAGTGGTGTTTTGAAATGGTTAACTCACTAATGTTTTGGTCACTCAGTGGTGTTTTGAAATGGTTAACTAGCTAATGTTTTGGTCACTCAGTGGTGTTTTGAAATGGTTAACTAGCTAATGTTTTGGTCACTCAGTGGTGATTTGAAATGGTTAACTCACTAATGTTTTGGTCACTCAGTGGTGTTTTGAAATGGTTAACTCGCTAATGTTTTGGTCACTCAGTAGTGTTTTGAAATGGTTAACTAGCTAATGTTTTGGTCACTCAGTGGTGTTTTGAAATGGTTAACTCACTAATGTTTTGGTCACTCAGTGGTGTTTTGAAGTGGTTAACTAGCTAATGTTTTGGTCACTCAGTGGTGTTTTGAAATGGTTAACTCGCTAATGTTTTGGTCACTCAGTGGTGTTTTGAAATGGTTAACTCGCTAATGTTTTGGTCACTCAGTGGTGTTTTGAAATGGTTAACTCGCTAATGTTTTGGTCACTCAGTGGTGTTTTGAAGTGGTTAACTCGCTAATGTTTTGGTCACTCAGTGGTGTTTTGAAATGGTTAACTAGCTAATGTTTTGGTCACTCAGTGGTGTTTTGAAATGGTTAACTAGCTAATGTTTTGGTCACTCAGTGGTGATTTGAAATGGTTAACTCACTAATGTTTTGGTCACTCAGTGGTGTTTTGAAATGGTTAACTCGCTAATGTTTTGGTCACTCAGTGGTGTTTTGAAATGGTTAACTAGCTAATGTTTTGGTCACTCAGTGGTGTTTTGAAATGGTTAACTCGCTAATGTTTTGGTCACTCAGTGGTGTTTTGAAATGGTTAACTCGCTAATGTTTTGGTCACTCAGTGGTGTTTTGAAATGGTTAACTCGCTAATGTTTTGGTCACTCAGTGGTGTTTTGAAATGGTTAACTAGCTAATGTTTTGGTCACTCAGTGGTGTTTTGAAATGGTTAACTCGCTAATGTTTTGGTCACTCAGTGGTGTTTTGAAATGGTTAACTAGCTAATGTTTTGGTCACTCAGTGGTGTTTTGAAATGGTTAACTAGCTAATGTTTTGGTCACTCAGTGGTGTTTTGAAATGGTTAACTCGCTAATGTTTTGGTCACTCAGTGGTGTTTTGAAATGGTTAACTCGCTAATGTTTTGGTCACTCAGTGGTGATTTGAAATGGTTAACTAGCTAATGTTTTGGTCACTCAGTGGTGTTTTGAAATGGTTAACTAGCTAATGTTTTGGTCACTCAGTGGTGATTTGAAATGGTTAACTAGCTAATGTTTTGGTCACTCAGTGGTGTTTTGAAATGGTTAACTAGCTAATGTTTTGGTCACTCAGTGGTGTTTTGAAATGGTTAACTCGCTAATGTTTTGGTCACTCAGTGGTGTTTTGAAATGGTTAACTCGCTAATGTTTTGGTCACTCAGTGGTGTTTTGAAATGGTTAACTCGCTAATGTTTTGGTCACTCAGTGGTGTTTTGAAATGGTTAACTCACTAATGTTTTGGTCACTCAGTGGTGTTTTGAAATGGTTAACTCACTAATGTTTTGGTCACTCAGTGGTGTTTTGAAATGGTTAACTAGCTAATGTTTTGGTCACTCAGTGGTGTTTTGAAATGGTTAACTCACTAATGTTTTGGTCACTCAGTGGTGTTTTGAAATGGTTAACTCGTTAATGTTTTGGTCACTCAGTGGTGTTTTGAAATGGTTAACTCGCTAATGTTTTGGTCACTCAGTGGTGTTTTGAAATGGTTAACTCGCTAATGTTTTGGTCACTCAGTGGTGTTTTGAGGCTGACAGATGTCGTTGCAGGCAGTGGGCTTAGCTAACGTATAGCTAGCTAACATGGCACAGTGATAATCACAGGCGTGTGTTTATAGATTATTTTACAACGGCTTTGAACGCGGCTCAGCCAATCACAATCAAGGACTGGAACTATCCGTTTTACAAAACATCCCTGGTCATATTTCAAGGCGAGGACGCACGCTGATGCACTGTTTACATGCGCCACCATGTCAGGCTGAAGAGCCACTTCATTCTCTGATGAAGCTGAGTGACACCGCCGTGATGGATTGCTCACAGTGGCACATTGGGTTCTGTCCTGAGCCTTTCTTTAATGAAAAAGCATATTTTGATTTTCAGTGTGAAAGGCAAGATGCAGAAGCTGTCTGGCAAATTGATGTGTGCAGTCAAGGGATGGCTATACATTACATGCTGCTGCCTGCAGGGAGGGGGAACATGCTGCAGGGAGAATGACAGCATTCTGGGACATTGTTTTGCAATAACAAGAATACGATATTTCTCCTCTTTTGTTCATGGCACGGCAAAATGTCATAAAAATGCCTCATTAAATGGGTCAAAAACATCAAACTTGTTGATGTAAATCAATTGCGAAAATAATAAAGGTAGCACACTCGTAGCTCTGATAATAAACCTTTGCATCGGAGCTACAAATGTGTGGCTACCTTTATTCTTTTCATATTTCTCATCGGCCGGCACCTCATCACTAAAGGTGTGTGTTTAACCTACTTTGACCATGCAATCAATTGCAACATAATAATGGCACTGTCACATGTGGAAAAACGTAATAATGATTAACAATAACAATACTTAATAACAATTAACAATAATCACATACAGTACAGTATGAAGGATAATGATTTTCAATTTCATTTTTTGGTTAATTAGCCATATTTCAGAAATGTTGCGGCTGTCCTTATGCACGGGGAAAGTTGCATTTGTGATTTGTATATAAATCGGTTTTGCAACTTCATCTTCAACTTCATCTGATTATGTCAACATTTAAATAAATTACTTAACACGTTGACTGCCACTGACGTATATATACGTCAAAAAAAATCCAGCGGTTCACTGCCATTGACGTATTAATACGTTTTTTTAATTCGATTTTTTTTTTTTGACGGTGCTACGTGGATCAATGCCCCCCGCGTCTCCTATGGAGATATTGGAAGTATTGAATGTGTATAATCTATTTTACCGACCAGCTAGGTGGCGACGGTGCCCTCCCGACAGAGAGAAAGTCAACCAAAAGCAGCCGCCTCCCGCGGCTGCTTCCTCCATTCTCAAGGAAATGGCTTGCCGATTTTACAGTCATCAGTCACCAGACTCGCCGCTCTCGGGCCGCGCCAGCAGCAGCACACGGGGGATTGCAAATTTGCATAAGCCTAGAGTCGCACGGGGCTTCATCGGGGCTCTCAAACCCAAGAGACGAGTGAGACCTATCCACACTCGCTGCCAGGGAGGGAGGCTGCTCAAACTCGCTGCCAGGGAGGGAGGCTGCTCGAACTCGCTGCAGCAGCAGCAGCAGCAGAGCACTCGCTTGTGACAAACGCAGGCTGAAAGCCACTAGACACGCCCACGGAGGGAGGAGTTGAAGGAGAGGGCGTTCGGAACTATATTGTTTGGATGTCTGATCTCTCACTGATGCCAAAAATAAATGGTTAAAGTGACTGTTCTGCCTGTTTGATTGAATTTCACAAAACTGCGATTATCTCAGCTTTCACTCTCAGACAGCTGAAACCATGCTGTACTCAACGGCTAATATCTACATAACTACTAACTCTACAAACTAACTCTTTTAGACAGAGAAAGCACACATTCTATTAGTACTTTTCTGAACTTTGTGTTCACAAACTCCAAGCAGAAAAGAATCCTCGGCTCTTTTAAAATGAGCCAGAATCCTCAAAAAACGGCCTGGCAGAAGCTACCTACAGCAAAAAAAAAACGGCTGGCAGTCAATGTGTTAAGTTGGAGATACACTAAATTCATACTGTAGCACAACAAATCAGCTGTTCTGGTGAGATGTGTTTTTTTAATGCTGAAATTGGAAACATTGTTACAACCGTCCTGGTCTCCCTCGTCATGAGGACATGTCAATGTCCTCGTGAGTTCATATTTACATATTATTTATAGTTGCAATACTGTATGTGCAGTTGCTACATTGCAGGCGACATCCATGTTCAGTTGTCATCTAGACACAATTAGCACACAACACAATCTGTCACCATCAGCTCAGAATGTTATGACGAACCCCCCAAGGAGGAGGAGAGATGGTATACAGGAGTAACCACAGCCAGCCAGGGATTTCTTTTATCTTATTGGATCAGTCTCGCTTGGCTCGCTGCCAGCTCTCAGGTCGACTGGCCCATCGGGAAAACTCCCGGGACTCCAGAAGATGGCCAAGTCTGCCTAGGGGAAAAGATAAGTACGCAAAGTAATGAGAAAAAAACGAACGAACAGCTGCCTCAAGATAACTGCATATTACAGTCAGTAGAGTAGGGGAGATAGGATGCTCAAATAGGTGTGTTTTCACTCATTCTGCCATCGCAGAGTTGGAGTTGAGTCCCCTTTACCCAAGTCAGAGTCCGAGTTACTGAACATGAGCATGAATCCACATGTACAGTAGGCTGCCCTTGCACCAAACCGAATAATGTCACGGGATTAAGATAGCTATAAATACCTAATGCCTATAAGTCTAACCCAAAACACATTTATGTGTCATGAATGGTTTACACTTTAGATTAGGGGATGCAGTAAGCCTTGTAAATAAATTGTAAATTATTTACACATAATATACAACAGGTGAGGAACACTTCATTTCCTAAAGGTTTATAGATGACTTATAACACATTTGTATTATGTTAACATAACGTTTATTAATCATCTACAAATGTATATTCATGTTTTGTAAATGGTTAGTTCATCATTAACTAAAGGCTTATAAATGACTTACGACTGAACGTTATTATAAAGTGTTGCCAAGTTGCTTGCTAATTGATATTACAAGTTGTATTAATGAAACTTTGTGCATCTTACCTATAATGTTATATAGCATTCTCCCCTCTTCTTTGGCACACGCACCTGAAGCGACCATGTACAGCCTGAAGCGTTGCTCCCATCTGCGCCAATTTTCACCCAGATGTCCATGTTTACGTTAGCTCGCAATGCTAATCTTGAGCTAGCTTGTCACGTTACTTTGCCTGGCGCACTCCATAACTCCGCTCTTCTGACATCATGTTGTGGTTTTGTACTCTTCTAGTAAATATGAGCATGGTCACTTAACTCAATATAATAATTGTCACGGAGGCAAGGCTAGACTATTATTTATGTCTATGGGCTAGACGTAACTTTGGCTTTACTGAGGCAGGCATGAGTAATCGAACCCAGAGCATTACTGCAACAGGCCAACATAACAGAGCACCGAATGCTCGTTCAAATGCACCGCAGTTCTTGCTACTTGCAGTTTGTGACAACAAGCCTCACGTGCGGTGCACACTTTGTCTTCATGTGTTTCTCTCATGATCAGCGCTCATCACAGGTCTTCTCGGATCCACTCGGGTATTACACATAATAATAAACAGACCCAGGACCTGTGGTGTTAGAATAGGACCCGACCATCCCGACCCGGACACACGGGACCATAATAAAATGTGGACCCGGCCCCGTACGGGTCTCGGGTCGGGTCCTCGGATCCGAGTAGACCCGTGAAGACCTCTACTCCCTGCATCTGTTTTTGGACTACTCATTTCATCTCAAATGTGATTGGCTGTCACTGTCTCACCACCAACATTGGCAAGAAGAGTTTCTGTTTGAGATTGAGAAAATGAATGAAGTGGATATGGCACAGGTTTGCAACCCTGACTTTGGAGAAGTTGGAAGTAAAACGTAAAATGCCTTGATGCATACCAGCCAAGAGAAATTGTAATGGCTCAAACTTCTGGTCAAAAATACCCACAGGTTTAATCTGGAGTATGAACCGCTGTGCTCGAGCCCCCTAGCTTTGCTGAGTGAAAAAGCACATTTGAATCATTCTGCCTTTTTTTGGGGACTGTGAACTTAGTTCAAAATTCTAAATTGTGAACTATGAACATGAACTAGTTCATTTTGGTCTGTGCGAACTGGACTTTGAGCTAGCTCTTGTGAAGTGTGAACTTGCACAGCACTGGAATGCAAACACCAGAAGAAGAATGCGTCACCACGTGGCCCTTTGGCTATTTTACTTTAATGATAGATTGAAGTGTCATTCATCTTGGTCACTTTGCAGCACGTACCCTTCCTTCTGCAGTTCACAGGAGGACTGTCTGCTCGGGGGGAAAGTGGTGCTATAGATTTTCAACTCCATCTTTGAAGTCCCCTGAGCTTGGAATTGTGGTTTGACCAAGGCAAAGTGCATCATTGGGATTCTCCCCGTGCACTCTGGATGCCTTCAGAGATCCATTCTTACAAACCCAGAAAGCATCATCCAGGGAATTTCTACTGCTAATATAGCCGTCAATCACTGTTAGTAATTAGCTGTTGCTCTACTTTAGCGGGTTGAGATAGAGGTTTAGGCCAGAGGCCACAGAACAAGAAGATCTCATGGCTCAGTGTTTTTTCCACATCTGGTTAAAGGCATGTTTCTAATAGGCATCTTTAGTGTTGATGGACAAGGCAGAGCTCAGAGAGTGGAGCATGTGCCTACACAGTGTGCAGCCCTAAAAATAACCCCAGACAACGGGAGGGGGAAACCCGAGCAGGGAAAGCAGTTTGAAGATCAACACAAATTAATCTGAATGTAAATAAGCGGTAAGGGATCTACAGGGCAGTTCAAGGAGCAGCATGAGGCTGGGATAATATTTGCCAAACGTCCAGTCTGGTCTCTCGGCCCGTGTTATTGGTTTTGTTCTCAGCAAGGGGTATGTGTATTCTGTGTTTGGGGATGCAGGCATGCCTGCTGTACTGCTGCAAAGGAATTTGGCACATTTGAGAGCCATGTTGAGAGACATCTGGGCAAAATGAGTCCATTGCAAAGACCGTCTTACTTTGCGTTCCCCAAGGTTGTTTCTAGGGGTGGGGGAAAAAATCGATTCACCTAAGTATCGCGATTTTTAATGTCACGATTTTTTGAATCGATCTTTTATTCCAGAATCGATAATCGCAAAAAAGATTTTTTTTTTTTTTTTTTTTGGTGCTTGCAGTCAGGCCACTCACTGAACAGCAGGCCAGGCGCCACCTACTGGTTTACTAGTTGTTTTATTACTTTATTAGTTAGTCTAAAGTAATAATTACACTTCAGAGTTAAAGTGGGTGCATCTCATTGTAAAATTGGACTTCAAACGCCCCAAATCGGGCTTCAAACGGCCCGAATTGGGCTTCAAACGGCCCAAATTTCACGCGCGTCGGCCCATATCGGCCTGGCCTGCTTGGTATCTAATGCCCGGCCTGAATTATGATCCCAGTCCACCCCTGTTTTTAACTATATCGCCCAGCCCTACTCATGATATATAATATACAGTCTCTAGTGTATGATTAAACTTTTCCCATGTTCTAATCTAGTGTAAAAAAGCAAACAAACTGAAAAAAGAAAAGAAAAAAATAAACAAAAATCGCAATAAATCGTAATATCGAATCGCAATAATCGTAGAATTGCAATACTTAAGAATCACAATATAAATCGAATCGGCACCCAAGAATCGTGATAGTATCGAATCGGGAGATAAGTGAATCGCCACAGCCCTAGTTGTTTCCCTGCTTTGCCTGTTACCACTCACACTGTCTGTTACCACTCGTGCCTTTCCTGCAATATTGTGACTAGATGAGACCTAGATCTCGTTTTAGATTTTGTTATGGTAATATCGTGATACTGCATACTCGTCTTTTCCTGGCTTTAAAGGCTGCAGTAAAGTGAAGTCATTTTCTGAGCTTACCAGACAGACTGTTCTAGCTGTTCTATTATTTGCCTTTACCCACTTAACGTTATTCATTATATCATTATTCACTGATGATTTTAAGGGAAGGGAGAGAGACTGGAGATACGTCAGCACACAGGAGATGTGTGGATAGTTGGGAGAGACAGGTGAAACTTTCTGACAGCTCCTCACAGCAAAGTCTGTTCACCTCGTTTTTTCTTTTGTTTATTATTACAGGCATTAACGGCAGCATACAAACAACAACTGTGGGGTTTTTATTGGTGTCATTACCATCGCTATTTTGTAATGGAACAGAAACGACAATAAGGCTGTTACAGCTGCAGCGCTGTGTGCGCGCAGGACGGTATGTCAACAATATGGTGCCGTCCAGGGTTAGCGAATAAGGTCTATACACGAGACTTTACAAAATGTTTGGTCATGGAAATTTGGTTTAAAGTCATGGAAAAGTCATGGAAATCCATTGGTCAAAATGTGTATGAACCCTGAAGGGTTAAATCGAGCATTTATGAGAGATTTCAAAAATATCGAGATATATATCGTGTATCGCGATATAGCCGAAAAATATTGCGATATTCTTTAGAGGCCATATCGCCCAGCCCTACCAGATAGCACCTCAGAAATCAAATGACCACCATATGAAAGTATGAGAGGGAGGGAGCCCCGCGTACCACTGTGGTACACAGGTTGAGAACCACAGTCTAGTCCCTGTACTGTACATTACCTTGTCTCTCCCCCCGCCCCTCTGTCTCCCCCTCTCTCTTTATCATTGGCAGCCTCTCCATCCCCCCCCCCACCGACTGTTTTGATCCTGATGTGTGTTAGGTGAAGTGATTTACAAATTATTTCATGCCTAATGTGGCCTTTTATCAGACCTCCCACAGCTTGCTGTCAGCACAGTCACAGACAGGCGCATCTCATCTCCCTCACAACAGCACAAGCCTTCCATTCACATTCATCACATTCCAAATATGAAACAGATGAGTCCATTTCAACCTGTCATGTCTGCTGCTGTTGTGCAAGAACATCATTTCAATAGAAATCTGTATCAGTGCGATGGCTAGTAAATGATAAAGGCACAGTCAATGATACAGCTATGACCAGATGCCAAATATATGATTCATTAGCTGGATAAATGAGCTCTTTTGCAGTAGGATGGAGATTATTTGGAATGGATGAACATCTGGAAAAGATAATTACAGAACCGATCCGAAAGATGCAATTCTGCTGGAATTATAACGGTGATTCTCAACCTTTTTCGGAGCCCAAATTTGTCCACATTTGGGCCACAGACCTCCATTTGATAAGATTTAGATTTTACCCTTACAAAAAAACCACATGAACTCCACATGTGCAAAATCACATGTGATCACATGTCATTTTTGACATATGCCATTTCACATGTGAAACATGTTAAATTTCACATGTGAAACATGTGCTTTGCCCGTGGGAACCGTATGGTTTTGGAACATTTTCACATGTGAAATGTGTGAAACCCATGTAAATTCTCATGTGATTACATGTGAAAGCCATTTACATGATGTAAATGTTGTTTTCCACATGTGCGCCACATGCGGAAAACATATTGCTATGTGGCAAAACATGTGATAACATGTTTTCCACATGTGAAAATGTCCCAAAATCACACGTGTTCCACATGTTTTCACATGTGAAATGTAACATGTGTCCACGTTTCACCACATGTGGACACGTGGTGAAGCATGTGGACACATGTTACATTTCACATGTTTTCACATGTGAAATGTAACATGTGTCCACGTTTCACCACATGTGGACACGTGGTGAAGCATGTGGACACATGTGAACCTCATGTGTTTTTTCTCTAAGGGTATCTTTAATGCTAGATATGATTTTGTCTAGAATTCTATGACGATCTGTAATGTAGGTAGAGAGACAACAGAGAAACTATCACCTAAACATGCATTCTTCTACATTATTTAATTATGTTAACTTCTTGTCAATGAAACAATGCTGAAGTTTAAAACAATTCCTCCATTTGCTGGGCACCCCTGGAACCCCCTAAAGGGCCGCTGGCGGTCCCCAGACCTCACGTTGAGAACCCCTGGTCTAACACGAACCCCGGAGCCTCACTATAACAATTTGTGTTGGTGAGTTCTGCTACGGCAAGTTGGGAGAGCAATTAGGGATGGGCATTTCTAGCAAAAACACTATTCGAAATTCGCTGGCCAAATTCGAATTTAATTCGAAATTCGAAAATAAAAATAAAAATGTAAAAAAAATTAAAAATGTTTTTTTTTTTTTTTTTGTGTGAGTGAAATGTTGCATTGTCTCCCCTGATTCTAAGTCTACGGCTTTATTAATTAATATAAAAAGCTTCTGCTGTGGATTTTTAGCTCAAACAAGCATTGTACCACTGAAGTAAAGAACATGTTACATGACATTGACATTTTCGAAAATAAAAAACAGTTTTGACAATCATGAGTGGTTCATTAAATATTTAGTAGGCTCAGGTCTGAGTGCCAAAGGGGTGCCAAAGTCACCCCCTCTCCCTCTTCATGGGATTTCATCCGCCATTCATTTTTCCATAAACCTTGCTTAAAATGCTTATAAAAAATTTTTACTTGCTCAAACCAAGCGATTTGACTATACTTAGAATCAGGGGAGACAATGCAACATTTCACTCAAATTATTATTATTTTTTTTTCGAATTTCGAATTTCAATAATAAAAGTCGACCTTGATAATAACAACGATTATTCGAAAATTCGAAATTCGATGCCCATCCCTAAGAGCAATACGTGAGCAGTAGTGCTTCTGTTGGTATCACACGTACCAGCAGTTTCCTGG
>NC_139625.1:87597855-87612855 GCF_964638095.1 Poromitra crassiceps | reverse complement strand
CTCCACACGCCCCTCCTCCCTCCACACGGCCCTCCCTCCACACGGCCCTCCCTCCACACGGCCCTCCTCCCTCCACAGGCTCAGAGTGAAAGCATCGACCAAAACACATGCTCAGCTAGAGAGCATCTTGTGATGGGATGTCTCTATAAGCATCCCCCCCCACATGCACAGCTAGAGAGCATCTTGTGATGGGATGTCTCTAAGCATCCCCCCCCACATGCACAGCTAGAGAGCATCTTGTGATGGGATGTCTCTATAAGCATCCCCCCCACATGCACAGCTAGAGAGCATCTTGTGATGGGATGTCTCTAAGCATCCCCCACATGCACAGCTAGAGAGCATCTTGTGATGGGATGTCTCTAAGCATCCCCCCCCACATGCACAGCTAGAGAGCATCTTGTGATGGGATGTCTCTAAGCATCCCCCCCCACATGCACAGCTAGAGAGCATCTTGTGATGGGATGTCGCTAAGCATCCCCCCCCCCCTGCACATGCACAGCTAGAGAGCATCTTGTGATGGGATGTCTCTATAAGCATCCCCCCACATGCACAGCTAGAGAGCATCTTGTGATGGGATGTCTCTAAGCATCCCCCCCCCCTGCACATGCACAGCTAGAGAGCATCTTGTGATGGGATGTCTCTAAGCATCCCCCCCCACATGCACAGCTAGAGAGCATCTTGTGATGGGATGTCGCTAAGCACCCCCCCCCCCCCCCCCACATGCACAGCTAGAGAGCATCTTGTGATGGGATGTCGCTAAGCACCCCCCCCCCCCCACATGCACAGCTAGAGAGCATCTTGTGATGGGATGTCGCTAAGCACCCCCCCCCCCCCCCCCCACATGCACAGCTAGAGAGCATCTTGTGATGGGATGTCGCTAAGCACCCCCCCCACATGCTCAGCTAGAGAGCATCTTGTGATGGGATGTCTCTAAGCATCCCCCCCCCACATGCACAGCTAGAGAGCATCTTGTGATGGGATGTCGCTAAGCACCCCCCCCCCCCACATGCACAGCTAGAGAGCATCTTGTGATGGGATGTCTCTAAGCATCCCCCCCCACATGCACAGCTAGAGAGCATCTTGTGATGGGATGTCTCTAAGCATCCCCCCCCCACATGCACAGCTAGAGAGCATCTTGTGATGGGATGTCTCTAAGCATCCCCCCCCCCCCCCTCTATTTTTGGTCCGTCTGGTCTCCCTGTGTAATAATGCTTGTATCACCTCAACCCTGTAATGCACAATCAAGTGATATAAACTAAAGGCTACCTCGTGTTTCTCTCTCAGGACAACCTGGACTATCATCACATGTATGCTGCAGTGATGTCCCATCCATGTATACATTGGAAATTGACTCGCATAATCAATTCACACAGAGAACAATAATAATAATGAAGGTTTTTGTTCTCCCCAGCCTTAGTGATCATGGGGGGGGGGGGGGATCATTATAACTTGCACACATCAAAAGTTATTTACATTTTTCACAAAGAAGTCCTAATTTTTTTCACCCAATAAGTTATTAGTCCCTTGCTTCGAAGCAGTTCCTATCTGCAATGAATAGGTAGAGAACTATCTCACATCTATCTAATCTTTGAAGACCCAATGAAGAGTTCAGCTATCCTAACTTCAGCATTGATGATGTCATAGGCATTGTGACATCTCACTGTGACTGTGACTTCCCAGTGGCTTTAAGTATACGACTGTCTCACAGTTATTTATGATGTCATAGGTATTGTGATATCTCACTGTGACTGTGACTTCCCAGTGGCTTTAAGTATACGACTGTCTCAGTTATTTATGATGTCATAGGCATTGTGACATCTCACTGTGACTGTGACTTCCCAGTGGCTTTAAGTATACGACTGTCTCACAGTTATTTATGATGTCATAGGTATTGTGACATCTCACTGTGACTGTGACTTCCCAGTGGCTTTAAGTATACGACTGTCTCACAGTTATTTATGATGTCATAAATATTGTGACATCTCACTGTGACTTCCCAGTGGCTTTAGGTATACGACTGTCTCACAGTTATTTATGATGTCATAGGCATTGTGACATCTCACTGTGACTGTGACTTCCCAGTGGCTTTAGGTATACGACTGTCTCAGTTATTTATGATGTCATAGGTATTGTGACATCTCACTGTGACTGTGACTTCCAAAAAACACGATTTCAGACGGCAGCCCGTCTTTATTGTCACACGAACACACTACAACACATGCATGCGGCCACAACACACACTCATGCTGACGGTGGCCGGTGAAATATGTCCTCTGCATTTGACCTATCCAGGCTTGTCCTTTCCTCCAGGGGGCAGGCCAGGAGCAGTGGTCGCTTTTTCTTTCCAGTGCCCGGGGACCATCATTGGACCATCATTGGACCAACTTCAGATGTTGTCGTCACTGGTCGGATGACGATCTTCTGCATGTTTTTAGTGGGGGGTTATGTACAGAGGAACCCCCTGGCGGGTACGGGGAGAACATGCAAACTCCACACAGAAAGGCCCTTTCGACGAGATAGCCCACCTGGGCAGTAGGCACTGAAGATATGGGGGGGTCACAACGCCAGCGCCCACAGCGTCCCAGGCGAGAATCGAACTCAGGACCTTCTAGCTGTGAGGCGACAGCGCTACCGACTGCGCCACCGTACAGTGGCTTTAAGTTAGGGCTGCTCGATTATGGCAAAAACCATAATCACGATTATTTTGATTGATATTGAGATCGCGATTATTTAACACGATTACTCATTGACATTGAGAACATCATGAATTTATTGAACATTGACACTGGCTTTTCTTTTTAACATTGGATGTCTTTGGATTTTAGATATAATTGAAAATAAATAAGTGAAAATAAATAAAAGTTTAAAGATTAAAAAATAAATATACAGTATATGTAGGCCTACTATGTTGCAGTGAAGTGCCACAACCCACTGCAACTTTTAATCTACATTCAATATGTTGGTAAACATCTGAACTAGTAGTCCTTAAACCTCACACTAGCCAAAATAGTGTGGCAGAAAATGATGTGTACAGTATCTGTGATCAATCAGTGAAAACGGTATTTATTTACTGTTGCCGACAGCAAATTAGTGCTTTCATATTTCATCAAAACTAACCAAATGAGAATGTTATTGAGTAACGTTCGTTTACATTACATTAAATTACTCATTTGGCAGATGCTTTTATCCAAAGCGACTGTTATAGAAGGGAATTTACCACTCCTCATCCGCAATATAATATATATAACAGCTAATATAAACCAAATGAATTGAAAGCAGGAGTCCAGAAAGATGTCTTATAAAAGTATTATTTAAAGCCATAACATTCTCCTATAAACTGCATTATAGAAGGACTGAATCTCAATGGACCATATGATCAATGTACAGAGTCCAAATATTCAGCGATGACTGACAGTTTGACACACGCTTTATACTGAAAGGCAGGAAAGAGGAAAGGCAGAGAGGAGGGGGGGATAAATGTGTGTGCGTCGTGCAGTCTGACCCAGAGACTGTTATCAATTGTTATGGTACACGATGCACTGCCCAAGGTCTCAGCAAAAGAGAAGTCCTCAATGCCACTGGGGTGATTCTATAATGTGAGATGTCATGTCATTTTAACTCATAGCATTAATTATGCGTATGCAATTATTAGCATATTGATTAGGAAATGCCAATGGAATTGGCAATTTTCTCCAACAATCCACCCAATTGTTATGTTTATCAACTATAACAAAATAATAACAAAATTTAAGTTCACTATTCAAACGCAAAGGGGTCCATGGAAAAGCATCCAGGTAAGCCGTGTATCACCCCTAACCTCAGTCACTAGTCATTCTTCACTTCATCAAAGTAAGCCAAAAAGAGGTCCCAGATATTTGAGAACCTTCTCAGCGAGTTGGCTCTCAGGAACCACTAGTCTCTCATTATTGAAGTGGTGTCTGTGGCCCCTATTCTCCCACAGGCCTTCGGCGCTAAAACGGGCCTTAAACGCAAAAAAACGTGCCTTGCGCCTGTTTTGGGACGATATCAATATGGCTTTACGCTGCCAAATGCGCTTTAGGCCGAATGGGCGTGGCGCAGTCCCAGAATGGGCCAAAGTGGGCGTGTCGGCGCTAAATACCGGCCTACTGATATCTTCCGACCTGGCGTACATTTAGCGCTTTGCGCCTTTGAAAAGCAGGCCTATTCAGTGCGCCAGTGTCAAGGAGCGCTCTTCTGCCTCTCCCCTGTCACCCTTCTCTGTCTCTCTCTGAAACCAGGCCTATTCAGTGCGCCAGTGCTCTTCTGCCTCTTCTCTGTCACCCTTCTCTCTCTCTCTCTGACTCCCTCGCTCAGACAGACACAACACATAGCAGCACCCAGCTTCCCATAGGAAATAGCAGTTGTAAGTTTACTGCCTGTGAATGTCCCAGCATGCAATTGGGTCCTCCATTTCGCTACTAAATAGCAACCAAATGAGCCGAAATAGATATAAAAGGTAGATCTAAAATAATGTGTAATGGTAAGACAACCTGCAATTGTAGAACATTTCAATATTGGACCAAATAAAACATCGAAATGAAACACCACCCTATGTGAAACATATACCGTATGTCCTCTTGAGCCTATATATACCCTTTGTGGATTTAACGTGATTTAGATAAGTGACAGCGGAACGCGCTTCTACTGTCATGTGCTATACTGTGATGTCCGCTCCAATAACTTGGCCCTACTTCACATTTAGTTTTACAATAAAAACACATTTATGCAATGACTTTACATAATGTAGGGTATATTTATGTGCATCATTCTACCTGCAGCAGGGGAGAGAAAACTATATCTATCTGGACAAACTTTCACCAATCTGATTAATCTCATCATATAGGGATAGGCTATATTTTTCTAGCTGATGCGTTTAGAACATTATTTTCACTTTGATCTTGCTATAGTGTAGCGTATTTACATGCTTGCAGTATTTAAACTGCAGTTAGATTGGTTTGAGAAGCATAATAATATGGAATAATATCCTATAATATGGAGACAGACAGACTGGATGAAGGGAGGGGGGGGGGCAGAGCGCTTGGCTTTCGTCTGGTTTTGTTGGACCACTGGAATGGAGCTTAAAAGGCAAGCATGCGATTCATTTATTGCACTTATCCAATGAACTGACGGTGCATAATTTTACGCTTAAAAGGCGTGGTTGTAATGGTTGAGGCTGCGTCTAGCGCCAAGACCAAGATATCAAGTGCGCTGGTCCACGCCCACTGATTTGCGCTGGGCCAGGCGCTCGGCCTAGAAACAGCGCCGATGCAACGATAGGGGCCTGTATGTCTGCACCACTTACTTCAGCACCTGGTTGTGAGTTTTTCTATTAACACTGGAAAGACCACGGGCTGCCATTGAGCTTTTAAATGACATTTGTGAAACACTGGAGATACTAGGTGTCGCCTCCGTGCATGGATCTTATCCAAACATGAATATGAACAGCTACCGTAAATTCCGGACTATAAGCCGCACCTTTTTTCCCGTTTTTTGGCCTTTTTTGGCCCCTGCGGCTTATATAACGGTGCGGCTTATCTATGGATTTTTTCAAAAAAAAAAAAAAAAAAAAAAAAAATCTCTCTTTTTTAGCACTCTTTCTAACTATAAAGCCACTTCTGTTTTAATTTCCTCTCTTGCCCTCTTTTCACCACACTGTATGACACTGTATGACACTGTATGACACTGTGTGCACTGTAAATAA
This sequence comes from Poromitra crassiceps, assembly GCF_964638095.1. Lineage (NCBI taxonomy): Eukaryota > Metazoa > Chordata > Actinopteri > Beryciformes > Melamphaidae > Poromitra > Poromitra crassiceps. Next base: position 87,607,133 of record NC_139625.1, on the reverse strand, counting down.
CAACACAGGTGGTGTTGTGTTATGTTGTTTTGTTGAAATGTTAATAAATGGGAGCATTACATATGGTAATTAAACATTAAAACACAATAAAAAAAAAAAAAAATACCATTAAAACACCCGCGGCTTATAGTCCGGTGCGGCTTATATAAGAAAAAAATAGTCAACTTTGAAGGTGCGGCTTATACACCGGTGCGCCTTAATAGTCCGGAATTTACGGTACTCATCAGAAACAGCTTATTATACTGTAGTACATGACAAGGGCAGCCCTGTTTTGACTGTGGGTCAGAGGAGTGCTGTGTTCATGTGTTATGGCACGTTCCAAAAAGGCTTGTGTTTTTCTGTATGTGCTAAATTGGAACACTAGAATGTAAAAATCTTTTCTGATTTCTCCCCCATTTTCTCCCCAATTGTACTTTTCCCCCCTTCTGCCCCGGTCGCTGCTCCACCCTCTGCTGATCTGAGGAGAGCCGAGACCAGCACCATGCTTCCTCCGACACATGCGCAGTTGCCAGCCGCTTCTTTTCATCTGACAGCGGGGAGCTTCACCGTCACAGGACGTAGCATTATGTGGGAGGATCACACCGGTTCTATGCTATTCACACCGGTTCCCTTCCGCCCCGACTGACCAGAGGAGGTGCTATAGTGCACCGGTGTGTACGCTTTTGCATGCAGAAAATTCCACCACGAGGACTGGTCTGCATTACTGGTAGCTGTAAGTTTAGCTTTCATTTCCATTGCGTTTTTTCAAATAGTAAAAATGATACTAAAACCATAAACAACTTCTTTAGTCTGTGGCAGCTGATCAGTAAACAAACACTTGTGTGTTTCTTGCATTGCGTAGCAACAAAAGCAGTAGGCTGGTACAGCAGTAGTGGTTTGTGTGTGAAAGGGTACAAGCCGGTGAATTGATGGCCTGTTGAAGCCGCTTTAAATGCAGTTTGGAACTAGCAATGCCACATGCCAGGAATACCTTTTTGCTTTCTTCTCTCTGAAAGGAGCTATACTCTCCTATATATACTATTCTACTACTATATACTATTCTACTACTATATACTATACTACTACTATATACTATACTACTACTATATACTATACTACTACTATATACTACACTACTACTATATACTACACTACTGCTATATACTATACTACTACTATATACTATACTACTACTATATACTACACTACTACTATATACTATACTACTACTATATACTATACTACTACTATATACTATACTACTACTATATACTATACTACTATATACTACACTACTACTATATACTATTCTACTACTATATACTACACTACTACTATATACTATACTACTATATACTACACTACTACTATATACTATACTACTACTATATACTACACTACTACTATATACTACACTACTACTATATACTATACTACTACTATATACTACACTACTACTATATACTACACTACTACTATATACTATACTACTACTATATACTATACTACTACTATATACTACACTACTACTATATACTACACTACTACTCTATACTATACTACTACTATATACTACACTACTATATACTATTCTACTACTATATACCATTCTACTACTATATACTATACTACTACTATATACTATACTACTACTATATACTATACTACTACTATATAATATACTACTATATACTATACTACTACTATATACTATACTACTACTATATACTATTCTACTACTATATACTATTCTACTACTATATACTATACTACTACTATATACTATACTACTACTATATACTATACTACTACTATATACTATACTACTACTATATACTACACTACTACTCTATACTATACTACTACTATATACTACACTACTATATACTATTCTACTACTATATACTATTCTACTACTATATACTACACTACTACTATATACTATACTACTACTATATACTATACTACTACTATATACTACACTACTACTATATACTACACTACTACTCTATACTATACTACTACTATATACTACACTACTATATACTATTATACTACTATATACTATTCTACTACTATATACTATACTACTACTATATACTATACTACTACTATATACTATACTACTACTATATACTATACTACTACTATATACTATTCTACTACTATATACTATTCTACTACTATATACTATACTACTACTATATACTATACTACTACTATATACTACACTACTACTCTATACTATACTACTACTATATACTACACTACTATATACTATTCTACTACTATATACTATTCTACTACTATATACTATACTACTACTATATACTATACTACTACTACTACACTACTACTATATACTATACTACTACTATATACTATACTACTATATACTACACTACTATACTACACTACTACTATATACTATACTACTACTATATACTATACTACTACACTACTACTATATACTATACTACTACTATATACTATACTAATATATACTACACTACTATATACTACACGACTACTATATACTACACGACTACTATATACTATACTACTACTATATACTATACTACTACTATATACTATACTACTACAATATACTACACTACTACTATATACTATACTACTACTATATACTATACTACTATATACTACACTACTACTATATACTATTCTACTACTATATACTATACTACTACTATATACTATACTACTACTATATACTATACTACTACTATCTACTACACTACTACTATATACTATACTACTACTATATACTACACTACTACTATATACTACACTACTGCTATATACTACACTACTGCTATATACTATACTACTACTATATACTACACTACTACTATATACTATACTACTACTATATACTACACTACTACTATATACTATACTACTATATACTATACTACTATATACTACACTACTACTATATACTATACTACTATATACTACACTACTATACTACACTACTACTATATACTATTCTACTGCTATATACTACACTACTACTATATACTACACTACTACTATATACTATACTACTACTATATACTATACTACTACTATATACTACACTACTACTATACACTACACTACTACTATATACTACACTACTACTATATACTACACTACTACTATATACTATACTACTACTATATACTATACTACTACTATATACTATACTACTACTATATACTACACTACTACTATATACTACACTACTACTATATACTATACTACTACTATATACTATACTACTACTATATACTATACTACTACTATATACTATACTACTACTATATACTACACTACTACTATATACTACACTACTACTATATACTATACTACTACTATATACTATACTACTACTATATACTATACTACTACTATATACTATTCTACTACTATATACTACACTACTACTATATACTATACTACTACTATATACTACACTACTACTATATACTATACTACTACTATATACTCAAGGTCCATTGTGCTTCTTGGTGTCGATGTTGAGACCAAGATTTTTTTTGGGCCAATTCAGCACTTGGTTTCAAAAAAATTTTGAGGTAAAATATGTGTGACTAAGGGGTGAGTGGATATACGTTTTGTGGGCACAAAAGGAAGCCAGCAGTTTATTTTCCATCACACACAATGCCAGCTCTACTTTTCAATATGAGCACTTTGCACTGTTTGGCTCCAGGGCACTTGGAGAGAATTAGAGACAAATGCTGGCATTGGAAAGCAGACCTCACATGAGCCCCCCCCCCCCCCCCCCACGCTCCTCCCCTTAACGTCTCACCCCCCCCCCCCCCACGCTCCTCCCCTTAAAGTTGTGTTAAGATGGAAAGTTGCATTTCTTCTCCTTATTTCACATTTCACTGTGATGACAAAGACACATTGAATTTGAGAGTACACACGCACACGCAAAGCAGTGCCTCAGTGAAAATGCATACTGCCACGCTGCAAAGCACTGGCTCTTGTGCCACACACATTATCAGAGGTGGTTTAACCTTACTGTGTTCATTTGGAAGTATATTGAATAATGATCTGATTGTCTTTGGACAGGTACTGTAAGTGTGCACAGGTGAGAAGAACAATGTGCTATAAACACCAGGGTGGAGTGCTGTGCACTGAAATGATTACACACCAGTTGTTTGATTGAGTGTTATGAGGAGTATTTATAGTTGGCACTTAAATTCCATATTCTGCTCTCAGGAAGAAATGTTTTGGCTGCATTCACAGCATGTACTTGTGTGGAAAAAGCGCTGCCTCGAGTGCTTCTTGTGAGGAGAAATACAAATGTTATTTGACATTAGCTGAGTAGCTGCTATACTGTAGCTAACATAGCTGGTTAGCACTTATAGCAGACAATACAGTATTGTAGTCTTCAACAGTTGTTTTCAAAGTGGGGGCCGCGATCCCCCTGGGGGCTGCCAGGGGGCGCCCTCAGCAAATTCATGGAAAATGCATTATTATTATTAACTTTTGCAAATATGATTTCAAACACAATGCAAATCCTTCAATTAAATGTGCATAGATTTTCACAAAAGGAAACTAGCCTGTCACCATGAATCTATATCCTTCCTGTTGCAGTGTTTTAAATGCCAGGACAGCTAGGTTGCAAACTGTTCCCTTGCAACATAATTTTGTGAAAACTGTCTACTTGTGAAAATAATTCCTACTTCTTACGTGGAGGTAATGCACCAATAAGTTGGATGCCAACCGCCATAAACAAAGAGAAGAAGAACGTACCTCTTACATCAACCTCCTGACTGAGGACATGGCCATGGCTTTCTTAAAAAAAAAACCAACAACAAACAAAACAAAAAACAGCTTGAAGGCCATGGCATGACATCACTGACTATAGCTATACTGCACCCCCCAGCCCCACTATGTTAGGTTAGGTTAAGCTTACTTCAGATGCACCCTCAATTATTTTGTTGTGGCCAGGCTACTCTCCATACCGCCTGAGTATGCAGTCTGACAATCTACCCCCCCCCCTCCCCAATTCCTTCGCCTCCCCTGTAGCATAACAAGCATCCAGTAATGCCTGGTTCAGACTACACGAATTCAGCCCGATATTAGACCGATTTCCAGTAAGTGAGGTTGGCTGCAGCAGGTTACTGTGTGGTGAGATGTGAGGTTGGCTGCAGCAGGTTACTGTGTGGTGAGATGTGAAGTTGGCTGCAGCAGGTTACTGTGTGGTGAGATGTGAGGTTGGCTGCAGCAGGTTACTGTGTGGTGAGATGTGATGTTGGCTGCAGCAGGTTACTGTGTGGTGAGATGTGAGGTTGGCTGCAGCAGGTTACTGTGAGGTGAGATGTGAGGTTGGCTGCTGCAGGTTACTGTGTGGTGAGATGTGAGGTTGGCTGCTGCAGGTTACTGTGTGGTGAGATGTGAGGTTGGCTGCTGCAGGTTACTGTGTGGTGAGATGTGAGGTTGGCTGCAGCAGGTTACTGTGTGGTGAGATGTGATGTTGGCTGCAGCAGGTTACTGTGTGGTGAGATGTGAGGTTGGCTGCAGCAGGTTACTGTGTGGTGAGATGTGATGTTGGCTGCAGCAGGTTACTGTGTGGTGAGATGTGAGGTTGGCTGCTGCAGGTTACTGTGTGGTGAGATGTGATGTTGGCTGCAGCAGGTTACTGTGTGGTGAGATGTGAGGTTGGCTGCTGCAGGTTACTGTGTGGTGAGATGTGAGGTTGGCTGCAGCAGGTTACTGTGTGGTGAGATGTGAGGTTGGCTGCAGCAGGTTACTGTGTGGTGAGATGTGAGGTTGGCTGCAGCAGGTTACTGTGTGGTGAGATGTGATGTTGGCTGCAGCAGGTTACTGTGTGGTGAGATGTGAGGTTGGCTGCTGCAGGTTACTGTGTGGTGAGATGTGAGGTTGGCTGCTGCAGGTTACTGTGTGGTGAGATGTGAGGTTGGCTGCAGCAGGTTACTGTGTGGTGAGATGTGAGGTTGGCTGCAGCAGGTTACTGTGTGGTGAGATGTGAGGTTGGCTGCAGCAGGTTACTGTGTGGTGAGATGTGAGGTTGGCTGCTGCAGGTTACTGTGTGGTGAGATGTGAAGTTGGCTGCAGCAGGTTACTGTGTGGTGAGATGTGATGTTGGCTGCAGCAGGTTACTGTGTGGTGAGATGTGAGGTTGGCTGCAGCAGGTTACTGTGTGGTGAGATGTGAGGTTGGCTGCAGCAGGTTACTGTGAGGGGGAGATGTGAGGTTGGCTGCAGCAGGTTACTGTGTGGTGAGATGTGAGGTTGGCTGCTGCAGGTTACTGTGTGGTGAGATGTGAGGTTGGCTGCAGCAGGTTACTGTGTGGTGAGATGTGAGGTTGGCTGCTGCAGGTTACTGTGTGGTGAGATGTGAGGTTGGCTGCAGCAGGTTACTGTGTGGTGAGATGTGATGTTGGCTGCAGCAGGTTACTGTGTGGTGAGATGTGATGTTGGCTGCTGCAGGTTACTGTGTGGTGAGATGTGATGTTGGCTGCTGCAGGTTACTGTGTGGTGAGATGTGATGTTGGCTGCTGCAGGTTACTGTGTGGTGAGATGTGATGTTGGCTGCTGCAGGTTACTGTGTGGTGAGATGTGAGGTTGGCTGCTGCAGGTTACTGTGTGGTGAGATGTGAGGTTGGCTGCAGCAGGTTACTGTGTGGTGAGATGTGATGTTGGCTGCAGCAGGTTACTGTGTGGTGAGGGGGAGATGTATAGGTTGGCTGCAGCAGGTTACTGTGGTGAGGGGGAGATGTGAGGTTGGCTGCAGCAGGTTATTGTGTGGTGAGATGTGAAGTTGGCTGCAGCAGGTTACTGTGTGGTGAGATGTGATGTTGGCTGCAGCAGGTTACTGTGTGGTGAGATGTGAGGTTGGCTGCTGCAGGTTACTGTGTGGTGAGATGTGAGGTTGGCTGCTGCAGGTTACTGTGTGGTGAGATGTGAGGTTGGCTGCAGCAGGTTACTGTGTGGTGAGATGTGAGGTTGGCTGCTGCAGGTTACTGTGTGGTGAGATGTGAGCTTGGCTGCAGCAGGTTACTGTGTGGTGAGATGTGAGGTTGGCTGCAGCAGGTTACTGTGTGGTGAGATGTGATGTTGGCTGCAGCAGGTTACTGTGTGGTGAGATGTGATGTTGGCTGCAGCAGGTTACTGTGTGGTGAGATGTGAGGTTGGCTGCTGCAGGTTACTGTGTGGTGAGGTGTGAGGTTGGCTGCTGCAGATTACTGTGTGGTGAGGGGGAGATGTATAGGTTGGCTGCAGCAGGTTACTGTGTGGTGAGGGGGAGATGTATAGGTTGGCTGCAGCAGGTTACTGTGTGGTGAGGGGGAGATGTATAGGTTGGCTGCAGCAGGTTACTGTGTGGTGAGGGGGAGATGTGAGGTTGGCTGCTGCAGGTTACTGTGTGGTGAGATGTGAGGTTGGCTGCAGCAGGTTACTGTGTGGTGAGATGTGAGGTTGGCTGCTGCAGGTTACTGTGTGGTGAGGGGGAGATGTAAGGTTGGCTGCTGCAGGTTACTGTGTGGTGAGGGGGAGATGTGATGTTGGCTGCAGCAGGTTACTGTGTGGTGAGATGTGAGGTTGGCTGCTGCAGGTTACTGTGTGGTGAGATGTGATGTTGGCTGCAGCAGGTTACTGTGTGGTGAGATGTGAGGTTGGCTGCTGCAGGTTACTGTGTGGTGAGATGTGAGGTTGGCTGCAGCAGGTTACTGTGTGGTGAGATGTGAGGTTGGCTGCTGCAGGTTACTGTGTGGTGAGATGTGAGGTTGGCTGCAGCAGGTTACTGTGTGGTGAGATGTGAGGTTGGCTGCAGCAGGTTACTGTGTGGTGAGATGTGAGGTTGGCTGCTGCAGGTTACTATGTGGTGAGATGTGAGGTTGGCTGCTGCAGGTTACTGTGTGGTGAGGGGGAGATGTATAGGTTGGCTGCAGCAGGTTACTGTGTGGTGAGATGTGAGGTTGGCTGCAGCAGGTTACTGTGTGGTGAGATGTGAGGTTGGCTGCAGCAGGTTACTGTGTGGTGAGATGTGATGTTGGCTGCAGCAGGTTACTGTGTGGTGAGATGTGAGGTTGGCTGCAGCAGGTTACTGTGTGGTGAGATGTGAGGTTGGCTGCTGCAGGTTACTATGTGGTGAGATGTGAGGTTGGCTGCAGCAGGTTACTGTGTGGTGAGGGGGAGATGTGAGGGTGGCTGCTGCAGGTTACTGTGTGGTGAGGGGGAGATGTATAGGTTGGCTGCAGCAGGTTACTGTGTGGTGAGATGTATAGGTTGGCTGCTGCAGGTTACTGTGTGGAGAGGGGGAGATGTATAGGTTGGCTGCAGCAGGTTACTGTGTGGTGAGATGTATAGGTTGGCTGCAGCAGGTTACTGTGTGGTGAGATGTATAGGTTGGCTGCAGCAGGTTACTGTGTGGTGAGGGGGAGATGTAAGGTTGGCTGCTGCAGGTGGGACGTCGTGAGGGTTGATAATAGTTCTTGATTAATAGGAGCTGTTTGAACATTTGGCAGCATGAGTATTTGCCCCAGACTGATTAATCACATATGAATTCAAATGATTTGGGGGCCTCAGAGGAGGGAAATAGTACTCCTTATAATCAGGGTTATTAGGTCCATTTGTCTTCAAATGATCCCTTTAATGACCTGGGATACACACTTTGACCCTGTGAGATGAATTATGATTATTGCCTCTATCGTGGCGATAGCTGCAATATGGCCTTTGAAGGAAGCAAGGGGCACAATTTCAGACGCATATTTAAGCAAATACGTAAATGATAAGAGTTTTTTTTTATATTGCCTTGATTTCTTTGTCAAGCCATCATCAGAAACTTTTCATCACACGTCATCCAAAAACGTCTCCTTCTGAAACTCTTGCAGGGTGGATTTCAAAACAGTTTTGTTTGCTCGGGAACGCATTTTAGGGACCGGTCTGATTGATACAAATGGTCTAGCTCTAGTGTGTGAAAAGCTGGAGCAGCCCGTGATGAGTGAGACGTATGTGCTTCCATATTTCTCCGGCATCTTCTTTCCGCTTCACTTCCTTGTAACATTAAGGATGTGGTTTTTAAGTGTTTGGAAAAGTTGCTAGCATTGCTGCTGCTTGTCACAAACAGTGCATCGCACCATGCTGCAACGTAGCATTGCTGCTGCTTGTCACAAACAGTACATCGCACCATGCTGCAACGTAGCATTGCTGCTGCTTGTCACAAACAGTGCATCGCACCATGCTGCAACGTAGCATTGCTGCTGCATGTCACAAGCAGTGCATCGCACCATGCTGCAACGTTTT
>NC_139625.1:87440355-87595355 GCF_964638095.1 Poromitra crassiceps | reverse complement strand
AGTGTTAATACTCCTGTCAAAGACATGTATGTTAGTGTTAATACTCCTGTCAAAGACATGTATGTTAGTGTTAATACTCCTGTCAAAGACATGTATGTTAGTGTTAATACTCCTGTCAAAGACATGTATGTTAGTGTTAATACTCCTGTCAAAGACATGCATGTTAGTGTTAATACTCCTGTCAAAGACATGTATGTTAGTGTTAATACTCCTGTCAAAGACATGTATGTTAGTGTTAATACTCCTGTCAAAGACATGTATGTTAGCGTTAATACTCCTGTCAAAGACATGTATGTTAGCGTTAATACTCCTGTCAAAGACATGTATGTTAGCGTTAATACTCCTGTCAAAGACATGTATGTTAGTGTTAATACTCCTGTCAAAGACATGTATGTTAGTGTTAATACTCCTGTCAAAGACATGTATGTTAGTGTTAATACTCCTGTCAAAGACATGTATGTTAGTGTTAATACTCCTGTCAAAGACATGTATGTTAGTGTTAATACTCCTGTCAAAGACATGTATGTTAGTGTTAATACTCCTGTCAAAGACATGTATGTTAGTGTTAATACTCCTGTCAAAGACATGTATGTTAGTGTTAATACTCCTGTCAAAGACATGTATGTTAGTGTTAATACTCCTGTCAAAGACATGTATGTTAGGGTTAATACTCCTGTCAAAGACATGTATGTTAGTGTTAATACTCCTGTCAAAGACATGTATGTTAGTGTTAATACTCCTGTCAAAGACATGTATGTTAGTGTTAATACTCCTGTCAAAGACATGTATGTTAGCGTTAATACTCCTGTCAAAGACATGTATGTTAGCGTTAATACTCCTGTCAAAGACATGTATGTTAGTGTTAACACATTCAGTGCCAAGGACGTCTGTGGACGTCCTAAAAAAAAGTAACGAGGAGTGCCAAGGACGTCTGTGGACGTCCTAAAATCATAATTCATATTATTCCATAATTCTGCTGTTTAAGGTCGTACCTAGCCAGTGAGCATGAATCCCTTCAAGGGATCACACGGCGCCACCTTAAACATCGTCACAGGAGCTGCTCCACCCACCTCAGATCCTTTACTTTGTACAGGAGACAGCGGAGAAAGTGGAAACCGATGCATGCTTTCTGCCAGAGCCGTATATATTGCTCTGTCTACAGCGGACAGTGGGCTCGGCTGCATCCGCGCTCACAACTGAGCTCTTATGCTTCTATCTATCTCCACACGATTTCCTAGAAAGCCAGCATCCGAAGCCGAACGGCCAAGCCTTTTCGTTCAGTCGCGTTTGCCAGCGCGCATCATTTCCTTCTTGATGGGCGCTGGGATCTGTCCGGGGCAAAAACGAGAAAACAAACTCTGTGCGTGTGGGAGGAGCCCGCAGCTCAGAGGTGGAGAGGGGAGAGGGGGGAGGCGGGGGGGGGGGGGGGAGAGGGGTGTGTGGCACACAGGCTTCACAGAAACCACACCACACGCCACCACATCAGAAAACGTTAGGGTTGTGCTACAACCCAGGTTTTACGAGTGAGAACGAGAGCTCTCACTAGTGCCTTAAACGCTGCAACGCAGCCCTATGGAAGACTGTTATTTTGCTCCAAAATTACTTTTCATTAAAACCTGACCACCCACCCGTAGGTGGCGTGGTACCCCCTGGGCCTGACACGGATCCACGTGACTACGTCACGTCCTGCCAGCCCAGGGAAATCACTCTAATTTCTTCCAGCCCGCTGAGATCCGACGCACCCCGTGACGCATCGACACAGCAAGGCTGGGTAGTGAGAGCTCTCGTTCTCACTCGTAAAACCTGGGTTGTAGCACAACCCTAACGTTTTACTTCGTTTCGAACTCAAGCTCTCACTAGTGCCTCCATTCAACCGACCTTGCTGCCGGGAGCACCCCACAGGGCGACCCGAACGGCACCGGTGAACCACGGCCATATGGCAACGTTTATGCCTAACCGTCTGACATATTAGAGTGGCAACGATACTACTTTCTTGCCACCGACAGCACCGCGTGCGCGAACTGCGCACCGGACACGTCGAGACTGTAGTACCTGACAAAAGTGTGATGAGAGGACCACCGACACACCGCGCAACAACGCAGAGGATGTCGCAACACCTTGCGTAGAAAGCGCCTTGATACCCTCCTGGGGAACCTTGCCCACGGCAGAGTATGCCAACGCGATCGCCTCCACTATCCAGTGTGATAAGCGATCCTTGGAAAGGGGCCCGCCCTGGGCCCTTTGCCCAAAGCAAACCAAAAGCTGATCTGTAATGCGTAAAGAACGCGTCCTGGCCACATAGGCCGAGAGCGCCCTTACGGGCACAGCATGAGCAAACGTCTCTCCTCGCCCGTCTCTAACTGAACGGCGGGGGACAGAATGCTGATAAGTCTATGACCATAGACCTAAAGCTGACATCAATAATCTTAGGTTGGTAAGCCGGGTTAGGTCGCAACGTAACCCTGCGCCCATCATTACCACACAGGCCTGCTGCCCCGAGAGGGCAATCAGGTCACCAACTCTCTTTCCTGACGACAAGGCCAGCAGCAGCGCGGTCTCTAAAGACAGAACCCTTAAATCGGCGGAGTCCAAGGGCTCAAACGGATGACCCGTTAGCCCGTCCAGCACCGTAACCAGGTCCGATTTGGGGGGAAAAACGCACCGCGACGGCGGGCGCAGTTTACGCGCCCCCTTCATGAGGTGCAAGACCAAAGGGTACGCCCCCACGGGGCTCCCTTCAATTCCCCTATGGCAAGCAGAATCGCGGCTACGTACACCTTAAACGACTGCGGGGACTGACCCGCGTCAAGCAGGCTCTGAAGGAGCCGGAGAACTGGTCGCACACTGCAGTTCACTGGATCCACGCCCTTACTTGCTGCATAGTGCATCCCACATTATCAGGCAAACCCTGGGCTAGCAACTGGTCCGGTTCAGGAGCCAAACCGCTAGCTTCCACCTGCCTGGGGAGGGGTGGAACACCTCCCCCTCCGCCTGGGATAGGAGATCGGCCCGTACCGGCAATGCCCCGGGGCGGATCTTGCGCCAGGGAGACCAGGTCCGCAAACCATGTCTGCCTGTGCCAAACAGACTAAAACGAGCCGGAGGCGCTGTTCCCTCACCCTGTCCAACACATGACGGATCAGGGGGGGTCGGGGGAAACGCATAGAGCCCCTCCTTCGGCCACGCGTGCGCTTTTAGCGGGTCATGACCTAACGGGGGCTGTCCTCCTGGATCGAGAACCACAGTGGGCAGTGTGTCGCGCGCCGCGATGCGAGAGATCGACGCAGGCGCGACCAACCCTGGCCCAAACCTGTTCCATCACCCGAGGGTGGAGGCACCATGCCTCGAGACAGCAGGCCGGTCGTAACTCCGCCGTCCCGGCAGATAGACCGCTGACACTGAAAGGAGACGGGGATACACCCACAGGTGAATCCCCGCTATGGTTCAGCGCCCCCGACCGCACACCGCCCTGTTTGTTCAGGTGGGCGATCGCTGCCCTATTGTCCGAGTGAATCAGCACATGGTGCCCATGTGTGAGCCGCTGGAAGTGTTACCTCCGCATGCCGGGGGGACTGCGGAGGCAACGTTCTCTTTCGAGTCTGGCCGCACGCGGACTTGTCCGGCAGTGCGGTCCCCAAGAGAGCTCCCAACCAACGATGGGCCCATGGCGCCATTGATGGTGGGCTTGTCCTGAGGCAGAGCCCGGCGAATCGCCTTCAGCTCTAGCACGTTTATGTGGCGAAGCTCCTGAGCCTCCCACCGGCCGTTCGCCGAAAAATGCCCGCAAATCGCACCCCCTCCCCAGAGGGAGGCGTCTGTGCGAATCACCATCCTGAGCGGGACAGGGCCCCACCAAGTACCTCTCGAGAGGTAACGGGGGTCCGCCCATATAGCCACCGCCCGCCAAGCCTGACCTGTCAGAGGAACCCTGCGATGACGGTCCCCGGCCGAGTCCAGGCGAAGCCTGAGAACCATATTTGGACCACGAGGGCATGTGTAGCCTCCCTAGCGGGAGCACATGCAGTGCTGAGGCCATCAGGCCCAACATCACTGTGCACTGATGCACTGACACCGAGGGCACAGACCTAACGTCCTTGGCTTGCTGTCCGAACCGTGCGAGCCTGTCGCTCTGGCGAAAGGCTCGCAGGAAGTATAGCTCGAGCCCCAGGAAGGTCGCCGCCTGCGCTGGGACGAGGCAACTCTTCTGCCGGTTCACCAAAAAACCCTAAGGTTTGCCGGTGATCGGTCACCACCTTGGTATGTTTCGCGGCACCGACCCTCGAGTCGGCCGCTAAGAGAATGACGTTGAGATATAGGAAGACGCGGATCCCCCTCGCGCGGAGGGGAGCCACGGCTGCCTCCACGCACACCGTGAGGGTTCGCGGGCTCAAAGACATGCCGAATGGCAAGCCACAGAACTCGTAAGCCTTCCCCAGGAAGGAGAACCTCAGGTATTTCCTGTGTCTCCTGACCATGTGGACATGGAAGACCGCACCTTCCAGATCCCTGGAAGTAAGACATCCCCCTGTCTCAACTTGAACAGGCGGGGAAGAGAGCATTCGGGACGGAACTTCCTCAGCGTCTTGTTTTTGAGACGCCGAAGGTCCAATTTTGGACGCATGGAGCCGTCCATGGCCTCCTCCTCCACGGCCAGATCGGGGGTCCCGTCGAACGTGGGTGGGCAAACTGTAGCGCGTATCCCCTCTGGAGGGTGCGCCGTAATGGGGACGGGGGAACATAGATGCTCCCAGGCATCGAGCCTGTTGGACAAGATGGTCTCTTGTGGCCAACGGAGCTCGGAACCCGTTCCACCACTCGGATCATACTCTCTCCCTCAATGTCCCCATAGGAGACAGTGAACGGTCATCAAAAGCAGAGAGCATATGAACTGAATCAAGTCTCTCTGCCCGCTTCGGCTCAGAAAAAAGTATCACCGTCTCATCATCGTGGATAGCGAGACTGAACATTTTTAGAAACACATTTCTCAAGTTAGAACTATAGAAATGATCCCTGAAATATAGTCATGAGCATATTGCTGGGCCCCGGGACCTTTCGATCCGGTGCCCTGATGGGGGGGCGGGACGTGAGAGGCTACGCCCCCCCCGCCGCATGGACAGTTCCGTAGAAGCTGTGCATGCTGGGGGAGAACTTCTTACGCAAGCTCCGCCTACTGACGCGCTGTTGTACCGAAGTAAACCCCCCCCCCCCCCCCCCCCTGCCGTGCGCCTTTCGCAGGCTGGGGGGACTGCGGAGGTAACGTTCTCTCTCGAGACGCACGTGGACTTGTCCGACAGTGCGGCCCCCAGGCGAGCTCCCGACCAGCAATGAGCTGTTGGCGCCATTGATGGTGGGCTGTCCTAGGAGCCTCTAGCCGAGGCCAGGCCGTAGCCATGGACCAAGGCGAGCCTTGATGCTGGGTATGAGACCCTGGGCGAGCTCCCGACCGAACTCGGGCCATGGGCACCGAGGACGGTGGGTCCAAAGCTACAAGCCGCAGGCTGGACCCAAGCCCAGCCTTGGTGAGCCAACCGGTGGGCTTGCCTGCTGCCAACCGAGGCCAGGCCGTGGCCATGGACCAAGGTGCGCTGTGCCCCCAGCCAGGCTCCCTGCACTTGCAGGGGGCGCCCCAACAAGGGAGTGCGACCCCTGGAGAGCTCCCAACCACCCCGGGCCTTGGGCACCAAGGGCGGTGGGCTTGTCCTTAGAGCTACAAGCCAAAGGCTGGCACTGAGCCCAGACCTTGGCGAGCTGTACGCCCTGCTGGACGCGTAGCGCCAGCAAGGAGCAGTATGTCTATTGTAGCGGAGGTATCTCGCGCCCAATGTACTTAGCACACAGGTACTAACTGCACGGGTGCACGCCAGTTATCTGCAAAATGCTATCGTTCTGTGCTAAACAGTACTAATATTGCTATCTGCACCTATGCAAGGCACGCTAGCTTTAACACTTCTTTGAGAGCGGACCTTGGTCAGCTCTAAAGAGCTTAGCTGCGGACAAAACCGAAGGTTCAAGGCGCCTGTGCAGCGTGCTCGTGCCCAAGGCCGAACACGCACTTAACGTGCCGATTCATACTCGGCCAAGTAGTTTTACACACGGCCCATCCCCTCCCTGACCTTCCCTGCTCAGTAGCAAGAGGAAGCAGGAAGCTAACCACTAATAGCAAGCTCCCGCAGGGCGCACCCTATTAGCGGGAGTACTGCTTAAGCAAGCTAGCGAGAAGCACAGGCTAGACAGTAAGCAACCCGGAGGCTAGCGAACGTGCGCGTGCAATGGTAACGTAAGCGGCAATAGCCCATCCCGAAGGGGGGGCACCAATACCCCCATCCTGTTAACCCGAGAGAACAGACGTGCAAGCCACTAGCTAAGCTAGCATAAGCACTGAAACAAGCGTGCGCTAACACAAGCCTGCGTACAGGCCGGTGTAGCGCGTCTCTACCCTGAGTAACACGGGGAAGCAAGCGTGACCGCAAGCAAAGGCCAGCGGCCCGTGAAGCTAGTCAATCAGAAGAAACTCCTCAAAGGGAGTTGCAATCTAGTAGATGCTAATTGCACGAGGCAAGCAACACTTAGCAGACAAGCAAGCTGGCTAAAGGCCCAATTATACTCAACGTTAAAGACGGAGACGGACAGTGTCCGTACTCTGCGTTCATTTCGTCCGTTTTCTGTCCGTCATCTGAAAGCTTACAGATACGCATGAAACGGAGGAAATCACACACACTCATGCATTTGACTCTCTACTGTGGTGGATGTATTACTTAACATGATACCAACGTGAAAGACGCATGGAAGCATGTGGACCGTGACGATTACACCGTTTGAAACGGACGCTCTTAGTTACGGACGTAAGTACTGAGAGAAGCGGCCCACACAAGGAGCTAGCGAATCGCCCAGCTAAAATCCCAGACGCCAGTAAAGCTACACTACATTTATGTAGGTCACAGCCCTCACAGCTAATACAGCACCTAGCTGTTTACAAGGTAGTCCAGGCTAGCTGCACTGAGCAAACTAGCTAACTATCTAACGCGCGCGCTTTAAAGCCGGCGCTAGTACCTAGCACACGAAACTACCCGCACGGGTGCCAAGGTAGCTATCTGCAACAACTGGGCTACTTAGCCTCTTTGTTCCTGTGCTACGTGGTACAAGCTATTTGCACGTATGCAAAGCTTAACAGTTTGAGCGCGGACCTAAATCGGCCCTCAAACGAAAACGCTGCCCCAGCCAGGGGAGCGAAGCAAAGTTACACAGCGCAGCAATAACCACTATACGGCGATAGCAGTAGAGCTACACGGCGATAGCAATAAACAGTTAACTAAGGAAGATACTCTTAGCTTTAGATGACTTGTTCCGACGCCGCAGGGTGAAGGGTACAGGGTCGGTCTCCGAAGCCTGCTTTATCCCGTCCACGCGACCCTCTTGAGGTGGGCAAGTTAGCCGGGACGAGCCTAATATCTAAAGCTATATAATATAACTCCTTGTTAACCGTCGGAGCTTTCAAAAACACGTCTTCACAGCGGGTTGGAAGAAAGCGGAAGTGATTTCCCTGGGCTGGCAGGACGTGACGTAGTCACGTGGATCCGTGTCAGGCCCAGGGGGTACCACGCCACCTACGGGTGGGTGGTCAGGTTTTAATGAAAAGTAATTTTGGAGCAAAATAACAGTCTTCCATAGGGCTGCGTTGCAGCGTTTAAGGCACTAGTGAGAGCTTGAGTTCGAAACGAAGTAAAACACCAGCCAGAGTCAGTGAATGTGCTCGAAATTAGAGTGCAAAAGGTATTCATAAAAGGGCCTATATCTTGGAAAGTAAAAAAAAACGACAGAAAACCCTTGAAAGTGCACTTTTTTGAGAGGCTGTAATTTCATAATGGAACTGTCTAGAAACAAAATTTCTTCTTTGGAAGAAGCAGGAGTGTTCAATGTTTCATTAAAGTCCAGCCCCGTTAATATAGCCATAATAGAAAAAATTCTATAGCTGTTTTCAACTGAATGGAAGTGAATCTGGCACAGGCTCCAGACAATTTTACTGAAGCGCTGTGGCACTCAATGTGTTAATACTCCTGTCAAAGACATGTATGTTAGTGTTAATACTCCTGTCAAAGACATGTATGTTAGTGTTAACACTCCTGTCAAAGACATGTATGTTAGCGTTAATACTCCTGTCAAAGACATGTATGTTAGTGTTAATACTCCTGTCAAAGACATGTATGTTAGCGTTAATACTCCTGTCAAAGACATGTATGTTAGTGTTAATACTCCTGTCAAAGACATGTATGTTAGTGTTAACACTCCTGTCAAAGACATGTATGTTAGCGTTAATACTCCTGTCAAAGACATGTATGTTAGTGTTAATACTCCTGTCAAAGACATGTATGTTAGCGTTAATACTCCTGTCAAAGACATGTATGTTAGTGTTAATACTCCTGTCAAAGACATGTATGTTAGTGTTAATACTCCTGTCAAAGACATGTATGTTAGTGTTAATACTCCTGTCAAAGACATGTATGTTAGTGTTAATACTCCTGTCAAAGACATGTATGTTAGCGTTAATACTCTACCTGGAGTTCCAAGGGACAGCAGGTGAAAATTAGCCATCTGGTGAACACATGGTGCATTTACAGTAATGTTCATTAATGTGCATTGTCCCTCAAATAAATAAATAAATAAAAATAAAAAAACATAAATTAAATTAAAATAAAAACAAGGCTTAGTTTTTCTACTTTGGATCACTTTGGAGATACTAAAATTTGGATAATTTAATTCCGTAGGCAAGAATAATAATAATACATACTGTATGACTTGTATAGCTTTTCTAATTAGTCAAGTCAAGTTTATTTGTATAGCACATTTCATACACAGAGGCAATTCAAAGTGCTTCACATAAAATGGTTGACAGGAAAATAAAAGAATAAAAGAAGAGAATAAAATGGACATTTAAAAGCATCACAACAAAACTTTAAAAAAGAGTATAAAAAGTGCATTAAGCAACAGGCGCAGCAGTTCCAAAAAGAGCTAAAAACTTATAGAGAACTCATTGGGTTTGCATAATAGCTGTCAGCAGTTAAAAGCGACGGTAAACATAAAAGTCTTTAGTCTATTTTTAAAAGTAAGTAAGGTTGGGGCATATCTGAGGTCTTCAGGCAATTTGTTCCAGCTAGCAGAAGCATAGTGGGTAAATGCGGCCTTCCCATGATTTGATTTGATCCTATAGGGACAGTTAATAAGCTGGACCCTGTTGGCCTAAGAGTTCTAGACGGTTCGTAGCGTGGGAGCAATTCAGCTATGTATTTTGGGCCTAGGCCATTAAGTGATTTATAGACTAATAACATTATTTTAAAATATATTATATGACACACTGGCAACCAGTGTAAGGACTTAAGAACTGGAGTGATATGATCAGCTTTCTTAGTCTTCGTTAGAACTCTAGCAGCAGCATTCTGAATGAGCTGAAGTTGCCTAAGTTATTTTTTGGAGAGAACAGAGAAAAGGCTATTGCAGTAGTCTAACCTACTATAAATGAAGGCGTGAATTAGTTTTTCTAGATCCTGTCTGGACATGTATCCCCTAATTCTTGCTATATTTTTAAGATGATAAAAAGCTGACTTTCTGATTGACTTAATGTGGGAGTTAAAGTTGAGATCGGAATCAATAATAACGCCAAGATTTTTTACTTGATCCTTAGGCTTCAGGGATCGAGACTCAAGGCGTGCAGTGATTTTAAGCCTTTGTTCTTTCGGACCAAAGACGATCACCTCTGTTTTGTCTTTGTTTAGCTGTAGGAAATTCTGGCACATCCAGTTATTTATTTGATCAATGCACTGGCACAATGATTATATGGGAGCATAGTCAGCTGAGGAAAGAGTTATACAACTGAGTGTCATCTGCATAGTTATGATAGGCTACTTTGTTTTTTTGCATAATTAGGCCTAGAGGGAGCATATTATATATTGAAGAGAACGGGCCCCATAATGGATCCTTGAGGCACCCAACAAGTCATCCTACTTAGGTCAGATGTGTAATTGCCAATGGAGACGAAGTACTTCCTGTCTTGAAGATAGGACCTGAACCACTGGAAGACCGTACCCGATAGCCCAACCCCGTTTTCCAGTCTCTCCAATAAAATTGAGTGGTCAACAGTGTCAAATGCAGCGCTAAGATCCAGTAGCACTAGAATCGAATTTTTGCCTGAGTCTGTGTTCATTCTGATGTAATTTATGACTTTAGTAAGCGCGGTTTCTGTGCTGTGATGGGGGCGAAAGCCTGATTGGAGTTTATCTAGGAGATCATTTGAGGTTAGGAATCTATTGAGTTGTAGGTAAACAACCTTTTCAATTAAGCTATCGTCAGGACGATAGCTCGTCCTGACGCTTTACATGCAGTATAACATAACAAATATGGGGGTTAGAAAATGAAGAAGGAAGGTGGAGGTAGAAGTCAGATATTGTAGGCTTTCTTGAAAAGGTGGGATTTGAGTTGGTTTTTGAAAGAAGTCAGAGTTTCGGATGTTAAGGGGCAGGGAATTCCAGATTGTTGGGGCAGAAATGGCGAAGGCTCTGTCCCCCAAGGTGCGGTAAAGAATGACACACCGTGGAGCATCCAGGTAGTGTAGCAGTAGATTCCCTGCCTACCAACATAAGGGTCGCAGGTTCACGCCCCCGTGTTACCTCTGCCTTGGTCAGACGTCCATACAGGCACGATTGGCTGTGTCTGTGGGTGGGAAGCCGGATTAGGGTATGTGCCCTGGTTGCTGCACTAGCGCCCCCTCTGGTCGGTCGGGGCGCCTGTTCGGGGCGGAAGGGAACTGGTGGGAATCCTCTCACGTGCTACGTGAAGCTCCCCGCTGTGAGGTGAAAAGAAGCGGCTGGCAACTGCGCATGTGTCAGAGAAAGCATGGTGCTAGTCTACGGCTCTCCCCAGATCGGCAGAGGGTGGAGCAGCGACCGGGGCAGCAAGGGGAAATTGGCCAAGTACAATTGTAGGAAATGGGGGGGGGGGGGGGGGGGAATCAGAGAAAAATAAGAAGAAAAAAGACCGTAGCTAAGTGCAACTACTAAGTACCCCAGGTCACTGATAAAAAAAACAAAAACCCGGTCACCGATGATGTCAAACAGTTGTAGTAGCTCGGCCTGGCCAGGTCTGCATGTCTTATCCAGGGTGCCACTTGTGAAAGAAGAATGCAACCGAGAAGCAGGGAAAACCGGAGAGAAAAACAACAACATGAAGGATAGTTAGCATTTAAAAGGCCATGGTTTAAACAGCTCCCCCGTAGACTACAGTGTACAGTGTAACAGGAAAGGGGAAGTTGACCTAGGTTCTGAAAAGGGGCGGGCTTAGGAAAGGTCAATTACAGTAAAGAAAAAAAGGGGGGAGGAAGACTGACTGGTCAGATATTTGGCAGTAAAACTGCTGGATTGCTTTATGGTGCAAAACAATAAGACTCATGGGAAATGCAGTCTTTATTTTGAGAAGCACAGAACCCTATAGCACCTTTAAAAGAACATCATCCTGACATAGCTGACACCGGTTTGACACTACTCCTCCTGGCTCCAATGCATATGTTTACATCACGAAGATGTATGTTGGCATCCCGACATCACAGAGTGCCTCAGTATCAGGATAGCATAAGACTCTCTATAAACACAGCTGACTCTCACACTCAGCGCTGTCCCAGAGGAAGGAGGAAGTCAGTGCTTTGAAGATAACATGCCTCACTCCAGATTAGGCTGTAGATTAGCTAGATACTATGTCCCAGTTAGCTCTGGTTAATGCTTAGAGTAGTCAGTTGTCTGATCTTCTCCCCCCCCCTCTCTTTCCCCCTTTCCCCGCTTCTTCCCTTCTTCCCCCTTCTTGTTCTCCTCTCTTTCCATGCTCTTTCCTCCCCCACATCCCACCGCCCCCCCCTCCCTTCTCCTGCTCTCTCCTCATTCTCCCCCCCCTCTGCTCCTTCTCCTCTTCTCCCCTATTTTCCTGAATCCCTGCCACTTCCTGCTCTCCCCTCTCTCACATTCCCCCTGCTCTCCTTCCCCTGCACCCTCCCACCTCTCCTTCTCTGCCTCTCTGTCCTCCCCCCTCTCTCACATTCCCCCTGCTCTCCTTCCCCTGCACCCTCCCACCCCTCCTTCTCTGCCTCTCTGTCCTCCCCCCTCTCTCACATTCCCCCTGCTCTCCTTCCCCTGCACCCTCCCACCCCTCCTTCTCTGCCTCTCTGTCCTCCCCCCTCTCTCACATTCCCCCTGCTCTTCTTCCCCTGCTCTCCTTCCCCTGCACCTCTACTCTCTGTCCTCCCCCCTCTCTCACATTCCCCCTGCTCTCCTTCCCCTGCACCCTCCCACCTCTCCTTCTCTGTTCTCTCCTCCTCCACATTTCCCATTTTCTCCCCACCCTCGCCCTAATCCGGGCCCGTATCCTACTCCCTCCCTCCACCCTAGACCCTACCTCTACTCTACCTCCCCTGTACCCTCCCATCTCTCCTTCTCTGTTCTCTCCTCCTCTCTGTCCTCTCCCCTCTCTCACATTCCCACTGCTCTCCTTCCCCTGCGCCCTCCCACCTCTCCTTCTCTGTTCTCTCCTCCTCTCTGCCCTCCCCTCCCTCTCACATTCCCCCTGCTCTCCCTCCCCTGCACCCTCTCCTTCTCTGTTCTCTCCTCCTCCACATTTCCCATTTCTCCCCACCCTCGCCCTAATCCGGGCCCGTATCCTACTCCCTCCCCTCCCCCAACCCTAGACCCTACCCCTACCCTGGCTCTCCCTCCCCTGCACCCTCATCTCTCCTCCCCTGTTCTCTCCTCCTCCACATTTCCTATTTCCCCCCCACCTCCCCCCTCTCCTCCCTCCCTCCCTCCACCCTAGACCCTACCTCTACTCTACCTCCCCTGTACCCTTCCACCTCTCCTTCTCTGTTTCTCTCCTCCTCTCTGTCCTCTCCCCTCTCTCACATTCCCACTGCTCTCCTTCCCCTGCGCCCTCCCACCTCTCCACATTTCCTATTTTCTCCCCACCTCCCCCCTCTCCTCCCTCTCCCTCCCTCCTCCACTCTCCTGCTTTCTTCAAATGTTCAAATGTTATCTTTATTCTGTATATTCTTGTTACTGTGTGTTAGCTAGAATCAGCTAGACATACTTTCTGTGAAGCCCTCTGAGACATGCTTGTGAATTAGGGCTATATAAATAAACTTGACTTGACTTGACTTGACTCTAGTGGCTTGTGCCCATGTTTATTCACTTCATACACACATGATAACGGTAAGTGTAACACGTAATGCTGCAGGCTACAGGGCAAACAACAGCTTGTGTTATTCACTGATTTTGACAGCTCCCTCCGGGCATATTTGACCTCTCTATCCTCTCAATCTCTTTCTATACAATGTTGTTGACTTGCGAAGCTTATAGAGTGCCAAAGTCACGCCCTCTTAC
Organism: Poromitra crassiceps; assembly: GCF_964638095.1. Lineage (NCBI taxonomy): Eukaryota > Metazoa > Chordata > Actinopteri > Beryciformes > Melamphaidae > Poromitra > Poromitra crassiceps. The sequence goes on along the minus strand of NC_139625.1, from coordinate 87,581,949 downwards.
GGGTTCAGCATACAATCCAAGTGATTTCACCTGCCAATTGTTTTTTCCATAGCACATTGTTCTGGTCCAATCGCCCTCTCCTGATTCTAAAAAAAAAAAAAAAACTATCTTAACGGACAAGCCCGTCTTTTATTCTCACACGAACACCACAACACATGCATGCGGCCACAACACACTCATGCTGACGGTGGCCGGTGAAAAGTGTCGTCTGCATTTAACCCATCCAGGCATGTCCTTTCCTCTGAGGGGCAGGCCAGGAGCAGTGGTCGCTTTCTCATACAGCGCCCGGGGACCAACTTAGGATGTTGTCGTCACTGGTCCGATGACGATGACGATCTGATCTTCTGCATGTTTTTGGTGGGGGGGTTATATACGGAGGAACCCCCTGGGGGGTACGGGGAGAACATGCAAACTCCACACAGAGAGAAAGGCCCTTACGACGAGATACCCCACCTGGGCAGTAGGCACTGAAGATATAGCTCAATGACTTGGTTTGACCAAGTAAAACTGTTTTTAAGCATTTTACAAATTGTCTATGGAAAAATGAATGGCGGATGAAATCCCTTGGTTCGTATGCCTATAAGCCTTGGGTTTTATTTCAAAAAATCTGACTTCCCACCGTTTCCTCCCCAATTGTACTGATTCAGTATTAAATACATGTTTTCAAACTCCTTCACCAAAGGCAGCTTGAATCACTTCAGATGAGTTCAACAGGCATTTATCACTGCAGCGTGATGCTTGGATTCAGACTCTGACTGACGGCTGCACAGACAGATGTCAGACCAGACTGTTACTCGGGTCATAACAAGCATCTACTGTAACTATGATGCACTTGCACTTTAATTGTATGTTTGCACATGTTTGCACTGTCTTGTGGTTTGCACTGTTTTGTATGTAGCAGCCGTATGTATGTCCAAGACAAATTTCCCTTGGGATAAATAAAATAATCTTGATCTTGATCTTACTGAGGGAAATCTGCCATTTATTACATGTATTACATCCATGACATCCACACCTCGTCTTTTCATCACTTACCGTAATTCTCTCGACTTGATTGGATTTGCATCTGTGATTCTATACCTGCAAACGAGTAAACAGTAAACATGTTAATGATGCTGAGTTGTGGTGCGGAGTTGTGGTGATAAGTTGAATGTTACCTCATGTTTCTTGATTGTAGGCCTACGTGGTAGGAATTCTCCTTCCAAAAACACCGCTATGTGCATTTTGGTTGATATTTCATCGTGTGGTGAGTCCCCGGAGCACAACATGTATTTCAGCGCCGTGAGATGTGTGTTTTAGTGGATTTTTAACAGCGATACCATTGGCCTCCATTCTATGGTGATAATTACTAACTTCACGACTGTATCTCACTGTATACTGCTTGGACAATGCCGGTAAAGGCTAGGGGTGGGGGAAAAAATCGATACACCATAGTATTGCGATATTATGCCTGACGATATTGTATCGATATTTGGACGGCAAGTATCGATATATATATTTAAAAAAAAAATTGCAGGCCATGCCATGCCAGGCCACCGGGCATCTTCCCGAAGCGCCCGATGTTGCAGTCCGCGCCTGCAGTGGCGTATTGAGTCCAGAGAAGCTTAATAATGTAGCCTACATTTTGGGCCAAAACAAAACAAAAAAACACTGCATGTTTTACTTCCGGTAAGGTCAAGGAAAAGGTAGGAAAAGGAGTTAGACAATATATCGAAATATCGCAATATTCAATATATCGCAATATCTCAGTACTATCATATCGTGACTCAAGTATCGTTTTAGTATCGTATCGTGGGCATCTGGTGATTCCCACCCCTAGTAAAGGCAGGGGGTATCTTGGCTATGTGGGGGGGATGTGGCAAATGAGCTAAACTTAAAAAAAAGTTGTGTATCCCTTTAACTTGAACTTTACCTACACAGTACCTAACAGTTAGGATCTCTGGCTTGCTGTACCAACAGCTTAATGGCTGGTTGGTTCAGAGAAAAGAGAATGTTCTGAATAGATATCATCATTTTTAATGAGACATGTTCATCAAACGCCATTTGACTTTTGACCAGCGACACCGGTCACATAGTGGCGGAAATCCATTCATCATTCCACATTCACAAGGGGTGGTCAGATGTGTCAGAAAGGCCCAATTTGGCTATTGATTTATGCAATGCATGCTTAATGAATGATCTAACCTTGGCAACATGTTGAAATGCGCTCCATCAGCTGTATGAGGGAGAGGGTGAATAATGCATTAACAGCTGATTAAAACAAACAGCGCTTCAAAACCCACTGTGAATAAATTACAGCACCGCAATGGGGCGAGAGGCCGGGACCTTTGTTTCGTTAGCGGCTTTAGAGAAGGCGGTGGACCAATGGGAGCTTTAGATAGTGGGTTCAGAGAAGGCGGAGGACCAATGGGAGCTTTAGATAGCATCAACAATAAGCGGATTGCATTCACTGTAGAGCGTTTACTGTAGATTGAGGGTCACCCTTGTCTCAATGAAAGGTGCTGTTTGGTTCTGTGCTTCTTATTATGAAGGAAGCAAGGTCAAAAAGGATTAGTAGGACACAGTCATCTGCATATACAGTACATATACCCCATACCTGCCAAACCCCCCCCAATACAGTACATATACCCCATACCTGCCAAACCCCCCCCAATACAGTACATACAGTATACCCCATACCTGCCAACACCTCCCCCAATACAGTACATATACCCCATACCTGCCAAACCCCCCCCAATACAGTACATATACCCCATACCTGCCAACACCTCCCCCCCCAACAGTACATATACCCCATACCTGCCAACACCCCCAACAGTACATACCCCATACCTGCCAACCCCCCCAACAGTACATATACCCTAGGGGTGGGGGAAAAAATCGATTCACTTAAGTATCGCAATTTTTAATGTCACGATTTTTTGAATCGATAATCGCAAAAAAAAAAAATTGGTGCCCGCAGTCAGGCCACTCACTGAACAGCAGGCCAGGGCCGCCTACTGGTTTACTAGTGGTTTTATTACTTTATTAGTTAGTCTGAAGTAATAATTACACTTCAGGGTTAAAGTGGGTGCATCTCATTGTAAAATTGGACTTGGCCCAAATTGGGCTTCAAACGGACAAATTTCACAAGGGCCCATATCGGCCTGGCCTGCTTGGTATCTAATGCCCGGCCTGAATTATGATCCCAGTCCGCCCCTGTTTTTAACTATATCGCCCAGCCCTACTCATGATATAATATACAGTCTCTAGTGTATGATTCAACTTTTCCCATGTTCTAATCTAGTGTAAAAAAGCAAACAAACTGAAAAAAGAAAAGAAAAAAAGAAACAAAAATCGCAATAAATCGTAATATCGAATCGCAATAATCGTAGAATCGCAATACTTAAGAATCGCAATACTTAAGAATCGCAATATATATCGAATCGGCACTCAAGTATCGTGATAGTATCGAATCGGGAGATAAGTGAATCGCCACAGCCCTAATATACCCCATACCTGCCAACCCCCCCCCAACAGCACATATAGCCCATACCTGCCAACCCCCCCAACAGTACATATACCCCATACCTGCCAACCCCCCCATACAGTACATATACCCCATACCTGCCAACCCCCCCCAACAGTACATATACCCCATACCTGCCAACCCCCCCCAACAGTACATATACCCCATACCTGCCAACCCCCCCCAACAGTACATATAGCCCATACCTGCCAACCCCCCCATACAGTACATATACCCCATACTGCCAACCCCCCCCAACAGTACATATAGCCCATACTGCCAACCCCCCCCCCCCAACAGCACATATAGCCCATACCTGCCAACACCCCCCAACAGTACATATACCCCATACCTGCAACACCCCCCAACAGTACATATACCCCATACCTGCCAACCCCCCCCCAACAGTACATATACCCCATACCTGCCAACACCCCCAACAGTACATATACCCCATACCTGCCAACCCCCCCCCAACAGTACATATACCCCATACCTGCCAACACCCCCAACAGTACATATACCCCATACCTGCCAACCCCCCCAACAGTACATATACCCCATACCTGCCAACACCCCCAACAGTACATATACCCCATACCTGCCAACACCTCCAACAGTACATATACACCATACCTGCCAACACCCCCAACAGTACATATACCCCATACCTGCCAACCCCCCCCCAACAGTACATATACCCCATACCTGCCAACACCCCCCAACAGTACATATACCCCATACCTGCCAACACCTCCAACAGTACATATACCCCATACCTGCCAACACCCCCAACAGTACATATACCCCATACCTGCCAACCCCCCCAACAGTACATATACCCCATACCTGCCAACACCCCCAACAGTACATATACCCCATACCTGCCAACACCCCCAACAGTACATATACCCCATACCTGCCAACACCCCCCAACAGTACATATACCCCATACCTGCCAACACCCCCCAACAGTACATATACCCCATACCTGCCAACACCCCCAACAGTACATATACCCCATACCTGCCAACACCCCCCAACAGTACATATACCCCATACCTGCCAACACCCCCCAACAGTACATATACCCCATACCTGCCAACACCCCCAACAGTACATATACCCCATACCTGCCAACACCCCCCAACAGTACATATACCCCATACCTGCCAACACCCCCAACAGTACATATACCCCATACTTGCCAACACCCCCAACAATTACATATACCCCATACCTGCCAACCCCCCCAACAGTACATATACCCCATACTGACAACCCCCCCAACAGCACATATAGCCCATACCTGCCAACACCCCCCAACAGTACATATACCCCATACCTGCCAACCCCCCCAACAGTACATATACCCCATACCTGCCAACACCCCCCAACAGTACATATACCCCATACCTGCCAACCCCCCCAACAGCACATATACCCCATACCTGCCAACCCCCCCAACAGTACATATACCCCATACCTGCCAACACCCCCCAACAGTACATATACCCCATACCTGCCAACACCCCCAACAGTACATATACCCCATACCTGCCAACACCCCCCAACAGTACATATACCCCATACCTGCCAACCCCCCCCCCAACAGTACATATACCCCATACCTGCCAACACCCCCCAACAGTACATATACCCCATACCTGCCAACACCCCCAACAGTACATATACCCCATACCTGCCAACACCCCCAACAGTACATATACCCCATACCTGCCAACACCCCCAACAGTACATATACCCCATACCTGCCAACCCCCCCAACAGTACATATACCCCATACCTGCCAACCCCCCCAACAGTACATATACCCCATACCTGCCAACACCCCCCAACAGTACATATACCCCATACCTGCCAACACCCCCAACAGTACATATACCCCATACCTGCCAACCCCCCCCCAACAGTACATATACCCCATACCTGCCAACACCCCCCAACAGTACATATACCCCATACCTGCCAACACCCCCAACAGTACATATACCCCATACCTGCCAACACCCCCCAACAGTACATATACCCCATACCTGCCAACCCCCCCAACAGTACATATACCCCATACCTGCCAACACCCCCCAACAGTACATATACCCCATACCTGCCAACACCCCCAACAGTACATATACCCCATACCTGCCAACCCCCCCCCAACAGTACATATACCCCATACCTGCCAACACCCCCAACAGTACATATACCCCATACCTGCCAACACCCCCCAACAGTACATATACCCCATACCTGCCAACCCCCCCCCAACAGTACATATACCCCATACCTGCCAACACCCCCAACAGTACATATACCCCATACCTGCCAACCCCCCCCCAACAGTACATATACCCCATACCTGCCAACCCCCCCCCAACAGTACATATACCCCATACCTGCCAACACCCCCCAACAGTACATATACCCCATACCTGCCAACACCCCCAACAGTACATATACCCCATACCTGCCAACACCCCCCAACAGTACATATACCCCATACCTGCCAACCCCCCCAACAGTACATATACCCCATACCTGCCAACACCCCCCAACAGTACATATACCCCATACCTGCCAACACCCCCAACAGTACATATACCCCATACCTGCCAACCCCCCCCCAACAGTACATATACCCCATACCTGCCAACACCCCCAACAGTACATATACCCCATACCTGCCAACACCCCCCAACAGTACATATACCCCATACCTGCCAACACCCCCAACAGTACATATACCCCATACCTGCCAACCCCCCCCCAACAGTACATATACCCCATACCTGCCAACACCCCCCAACAGTACATATACCCCATACCTGCCAACACCCCCAACAGTACATATACCCCATACCTGCCAACACCTCCCCCAACAGTACATATACCCCATACCTGCCAACACCTCCCCCAACAGTACATATACCCCATACCTGCCAACACCCCCAACAGTACATATACCCCATACCTGCCAACACCCCCAACAGTACATATACCCCATACCTGCCAACACCCCCCAACAGTACATATACCCCATACCTGCCAACCCCCCCCCAACAGTACATATACCCCATACCTGCCAACACCCCCCAACAGTACATATACCCCATACCTGCCAACACCCCCAACAGTACATATACCCCATACCTGCCAACACCCCCAACAGTACATATACCCCATACCTGCCAACACCCCCAACAGTACATATACCCCATACCTGCCAACCCCCCCAACAGTACATATACCCCATACCTGCCAACCCCCCCAACAGTACATATACCCCATACCTGCCAACACCCCCCAACAGTACATATACCCCATACCTGCCAACACCCCCAACAGTACATATACCCCATACCTGCCAACACCCCCCAACAGTACATATACCCCATACCTGCCAACCCCCCCCCAACAGTACATATACCCCATACCTGCCAACACCCCCCAACAGTACATATACCCCATACCTGCCAACACCCCCAACAGTACATATACCCCATACCTGCCAACCCCCCCCCAACAGTACATATACCCCATACCTGCCAACACCCCCAACAGTACATATACCCCATACCTGCCAACACCCCCCAACAGTACATATACCCCATACCTGCCAACACCCCCAACAGTACATATACCCCATACCTGCCAACCCCCCCCCCCAACAGTACATATACCCCATACCTGCCAACACCCCCCAACAGTACATATACCCCATACCTGCCAACACCCCCAACAGTACATATACCCCATACCTGCCAACACCTCCCCCAACAGTACATATACCCCATACCTGCCAACACCTCCCCCAACAGTACATATACCCCATACCTGCCAACACCTCCCCCAACAGTACATATACCCCATACCTGCCAACACCCCCAACAGTACATATACCCCATACCTGCCAACACCCCCAACAGTACATATACCCCATACCTGCCAACACCCCCCAACAGTACATATACCCCATACCTGCCAACACCCCCAACAGTACATATACCCCATACCTGCCAACCCCCCCCCAACAGTACATATACCCCATACCTGCCAACACCCCCAACAGTACATATACCCCATACCTGCCAACACCCCCCAACAGTACATATACCCCATACCTGCCAACACCCCCAACAGTACATATACCCCATACCTGCCAACCCCCCCCCAACAGTACATATACCCCATACCTGCCAACACCCCCAACAGTACATATACCCCATACCTGCCAACCCCCCCCCAACAGTACATATACCCCATACCTGCCAACCCCCCCCCAACAGTACATATACCCCATACCTGCCAACCCCCCCAACAGTACATATACCCCATACCTGCCAACACCCCCAACAGTACATATACCCCATACCTGCCAACCCCCCCCCAACAGTACATATACCCCATACCTGCCAACACCCCCAACAGTACATATACCCCATACCTGCCAACCCCCCCCCAACAGTACATATACCCCATACCTGCCAACACCCCCAACAGTACATATACCCCATACCTGCCAACACCCCCCAACAGTACATATACCCCATACCTGCCAACACCCCCAACAGTACATATACCCCATACCTGCCAACCCCCCCCCAACAGTACATATACCCCATACCTGCCAACACCCCCAACAGTACATATACCCCATACCTGCCAACCCCCCCCCAACAGTACATATACCCCATACCTGCCAACCCCCCCCCAACAGTACATATACCCCATACCTGCCAACCCCCCCCCCCCCAACAGTACATATACCCCATACCTGCCAACCCCCCCCCAACAGTACATATACCCCATACCTGCCAACCCCCCCCCAACAGTACATATACCCCATACCTGCCAACCCCCCCAACAGTACATATACCCCATACCTGCCAACCCCCCCCCAACAGTACATATACCCCATACCTGACAACCTGATACACCATCAGTCGGTCGAAGATTGGTCGAAGCTCTATCAGTTATAATCCATTGTTCTGTCCGTTTATGCTGCCATGTTGAAAAGGGCTTGTGATACCCTGTCTGTAAAGGAGAGACTTGTGGATATCCATAGAACCCATTTTCACTCAGATATATTGAGGTGGGAGGTCCGGGGCCCCCTGAGGTGGGACGTCCAGGGCCCCCTGTCAGGGGTCCAGGGCCCCCTGTGAAAATGTCCATGTCAGTTCTTCCTTGCCAAAGTTTAGCCTAACTTCAGAGCGTTATTTAGCTCCCAACGCAACAAGCTAGCATGAAATGGTTTGGACCAATGGATGTCATAGGTCTTCTAGTTTCATATGACATCAGACAGGCTACTTCACTCTGCTTTAAAGCTGCCTTACAGCCATTTGATTGAAATCGGGAGATTAACGGGAGAAATGACCAATCAGGACCACAGCAGGAGAAAGGGTTAAAAATAGTGAGACTCCCGTGAAAATCTGGTGTTGCATGACACACACACACACACACACTCACACACACACACACACACACACACACACACTGGGCTGCTACTGAGTGCTGGCTATTATATATCAGGGAGAGAGCGAGGGTGGAGAGTGTGTGGGTGTGTGCACGCACGCGTTTGTATGTGTGTCTGCCTTTTAGTGTGTGTGGGAATGTGTGTGTGTGTCCATGCGTGTCCAGGCTGAACACTTATCCCATGTGCAGCTCTGCGTCCCGGGCTGGGCCAGGCCAGCTGTTGTGTAGCTGACCCAGGCCTGTTCCTCCTGATCTCCTGCTGCCCAAAACACACATTTTCACACTGCTGCATCCACAGCCTGGAGCCTGCTCACAACGCCCATTTAGCCAAGTGATTGTGCACCTTGTTTTGTCTCTCTCTCTCTCTCTCTCTCTCTCTCTCTCTCTCTCTCTCTCTCTCACACACACACACACACACACACACACACACACACACGCACCATAGCACTAGGCCTATTCCTCAAGCCTCCATGCCCCAAATGAATCCTGAATAGCTCCTCAACCATAAAGCCTATAGCTCTGCATATTCCTGCTCTCCTTTGATAGGTAAGATGCTAAGGAATATGAATGCAGTGTAAGTAAACCTATATCTTTTGTAATTCCACAGTCAATGGATGGATTCAATAAAGGGGAAAAAAGGTAGCCTATATTTAAAAAAAAATATATTTAATTGGTCAAATCTTTGCCTATACTGTATATTCAAGAAAAAATATTGGTATCGGCATAATATCGGTATCGGCAGATATCCAAATTCAGGTATCGGAATCGGATCGGAAGTGAAAAAATGTGGATCGGTGCATCCCTACTTGGTTCACACCACAAGCATCTCAGAAGCAGCGCTTCACTGAAGCGTTGAGCAGGAGTCTTGCCATTCACACCAGAAGCACTCTGTTTTGCTTCACGCCTCGCTCTGTTTTGCCCCGCGCTGCCCTGCCCCCGCTCACGATTGCATTGACTTCATGCCTGGCTGCTGGTGTACTGCACACTGCATGCTTGAAACATAGACCAGATGCTGAAACTATCGCTGCAGCACGCGTGCAGTGTCGCTTTGGCGTGGCGAAAAAGCACTGCGGCTTGGGTGATAGGTCTCTGTTAAAAAGGATGCTGAAATTAAACTGCCTACGCGCTGCGTTGTATATGTATGTGTTGTATGTATGTACTGTATGTATGTATGTATGTGTTGTATGTATGTATGTGTTGTATGCAGTGTTTGGAATAACGCCGTTTAAAAGAACGGCGTTAGGTAACGCCGTTATTTTTTCAGTAACGGGGTAATCTAACTAATTACTGTTTCCGTCGTTACAACGCCGTTATCGTTACTGAACGCTAAATGCGGTGCGTTACTATGAAATGATTGAGTAAACTACCCGTAGCCTACACTAGCGTTGTCAAGTGACTGTGAGGAGACCGGGTGGGTTAACATAACGAGATAAACGATTATGATTGGCTAAGGCAGAGTCATGTGTTTCATGGTGGCCAATCGGAGCCAGTGTTACACACGAGCCAGGAGTCAGGACACGGGCGACACACACACACACACACACACACACAGACACACCAAACAGATTCGAGGAAGCAGCAGAAATGGCGAGTCCGGAGTAGAGAGCTGCGCGGGCCTGAAATTTCGGCCCGAGCTCTCCCCGGCCCGTGACATGCAGACCCGTGCCCGATACAGCCCGTAGCCAATATTACGATATAATGACACATCTCTCTCCCTCTCTGTTCCGCGTGCTGCGTCGCCGCGCGGCCGTCCTGCGCAGCCTCTCTCTGTCTGTCTCTCTATTTGACTCTCTCTCTCTCTCTCTCTGTGTTCGGGAGCTGTCCGCTCGCTGTACATGGACGGACACGGCACACACGGCTTGTTTCTCTCTCTATCTCTCTTCGGGAGCTGTGTACAGCTACTAACGTCACGTGAGGGTCTGTGTGTGGCTGGGGGAGTGTCTGTGCACTCCTCCTCTTTGTCTGACTGTGCTCCGCTGTGTAAAATCAAGCGAGTACGCTTACGCCGGGATTGCACTGGTTGCATTGCGTTGCGTTGCAGCTGAGCTCCGGTTTTGCTCCGTGCTCTGTGCTGCGCCAACACTAACTGGCTGTGTGCAGAGCACGTCACGGCTCCGCTCCGTCAGACAGCTAGAGTGACGAGACCGACAGGTTCTCATGGTAAAATCGCGCGAGACAATTTGTATGTGGGATAAATACAACGACAAACAGGCAGAAGATCATTGTTCCCAACTGGAGAAGCAGAGGAGGGGTGGACTTGCTTGGTGTTGTCCTTGTAAAAAGGATGTGTTGTGTCATATATTATTTTGTGGTTTTCCACTTCAATGATGAACTTTTCCTCATCCATGTTTGTCCTCTGGCTTGATATTGAATGCTGTAAACACCTCTGCCCTGTTGATTTCATGCCTGGCTCCGCCCAACTTGCTGCGGCTTTGCTCCGTCATCCGTGAAAAATAGAAGCCTTGCTGTGTATATTTTTCGGAGAGCTCCGGATCGTCGGAGCTGGGACGGAGTAGACACGCAACGCAGCGGAGTAGGTGGGAGTTGACACAATGATTAGAGTGGAAACGTATCGGCTCCGATGCCGTACCGCAGCGCAGACGGACCAAACACGGACCTAGTGGAATGTAGGCGTAATACAACATTATTTAATTGAATTATTGAAACGGCCCGACCCCGGACCTATTAATTAAAAATAAATAAAAAACAAGCCCGGCCTCGGCCCGTTTTGGTCGGCCCGAGGGGCCCGTGAGGGTACCCTCAGGTTTGCAGCAATCCATGAAAATTTGGCATTTTCAAGGTGGAGATAATGCAAATAGTTACTTTCCCTGGTAACTAGTTACTTTTATTATAGAGTAATTCAGTTACTAACTCAGTTACTTTTTGGAACAAGTAGTGAGTAACTATAACTAATTACTTTTTTAAAGTAACGTTCCCAACACTGGTTGTATGTATGTATGTATGTATGTATGTATGTATTGTATGTATTGTGTGTAATGTATGTATGTAGTTGTATGTACGGTATGTATGTATGTATGTATGTATGTATGTAGGTACATGTATGTATGTATGTACAAGGGCGAATACCTGGTTTCACAAGTGGGGGGGACACAATAAAATGTGGAGCGCCGACCCTCTAGGGGGGTCCGGGGGGGGCCCCCCCGGGAGGCTAGATCTATGAAGAACTACACACATCACTAAATACATGTCTTTTAGACACCACCTCCTCCAACTCATCAGAGCTCTGATATGAAAGCAGGTGACATCAACAAGGCATAGAACAATACTGATGTGAAAGCCAGAGCCATATTGAAATCACGTTGGTTGTATTATTATTATCATTATTATTATTATTATTAGTGTGCTTTATTTTAAATTCAACCATGTTCACTGCTTACCATGCTCACTTCCTCTCATCACCTAACCCTTTATACAGCAGCAGGGACATGCAGATAATGTTAGAGGGGCAGGGGCTGGCAAAAAAAGTTTTAACGTTTTTAGCCAGATTTAGAGGAATATCTCATTTTAATTTTACATTTGGATGATACTTGGATGATACAGAAAAATAACTCCACAAACTGAATAATATTAGTACAATAGTTAAATTTGCTGTTAGAATACTGTGAGTGCTGCCTTCAGGGATGGCTTGGATAGGGGATTTTCCATACAGAGCGCCATTAGAAATGCATTCAGGGTCTGGAGAGGGCATTTTTTACAGACGAGGAAATCCATGGCAATCTTTTGGAGTAGCCTATAGTAGGGCTGAACGATTTGGGTAAAAAATCTAATTACGATTTTTCTGACCGATATTGCGATTTCGATTTAATTTCGATTTTTTTTTTATTCAAGTTTCAAGTCAAGTCGTCAAGTCAAGTTTATTTGTATAGCACATTTCATACACAGAGGCAATTCAAAGTGCTTCACATAAAATGGTTGACAGGAAAATAAAAGAAAAGAAGAGAGTAAAATGGACATTTAAAAGCATCACAACAAAACTTTAAAAAAAGAGTATAAAAAGTGCATTAAGCAACTTCATTAAGCACATAAAATGGTTGACAGGAAAATAAACGAAAAGAAGAAATAGAATGGACATTTAAAAGCATCACAACAAAACTAAAAAAAAAGAGTATAAAAAGTGCAATAAGCAACAGGCGCAGCAGTTGCAGAAAGAGCTAAAACTTATAGAGGACTCATTGGGTTTACATAGTAGCTGTCAGCAGTTAAAAGCGACGGTAAACATAAAAGTCTTTAGTCTATTTTTAAAAGTAAGTAAGGTTGGGGCAGATCTGAGGTCTTCAGGCAATTTGTTCCAGCTAGCAGAAGCATAGTGGGTAAATGCAGCCTTCCCGTGATTTGATTTGATCCTAGGGACAGTTAACACATTCAGTGCCAGCGACGCCATATGGCGTCATTAGAAATTTACCGTACAGTGCCAGCGACGCCAAATGGCGTCATAACTCGATTTTTTTTTTTTGACGGGGGGGTGTCGATCTATGCCTCTTACATCGCCTCTTACAATATTCAGAGGTATTGAATGTGTCTAACCTATTTTACAGAACCCTTAGGTGGCGACAGCGCTCTCCAGATGAGAGAACGTGGAGTGAGACACACAGAAGAAGTCATTGGGGGGAAGGAAATCGCATCGCATCCGTCCGTATGCAGCGGCTTCATTGAAGCAACGTTTAGCTGTGCCCCTGCAGCAGCCAATCTGCTATCACAATTGAGCACCTCGATGTCCGCTGCAACAGCCTCCGTGTCCGCTGCAACACATGATCAGCCGTGGATTTGTTATTATTCTCAACTCGAAGCATGGGAGCTGGTACACGCGGCTGTAAAAAAGCAGGATCTAGCTGACTTTTTCAGTGCTGAGCACAGGCAGAGAAAACGAGAAAACAGCAGAGCAGAGAGACACTCCTCCCACAACGGGGGGGGGGGGGGGGTCGGAGGAGGGGGGGAGGTGGGCACGCAGAGCCAAGTACACAACACAGACCCAGACAGCAGGACAGGGTTGGCAAACGCAAGCCAGAATATCCGATGCCCACCAGCAGCAAAAGATCAGCAAGAAGCTGCAACCAGCAGCGCATGCAGGCGCCAGCGCTGCTGGTTTCAGCTAAAAATATTATTCTTCCAAACAAAATTCCCTTGCCTTCACTGTTTTATTGAAGGAAATTATTTTTGAGGTGTGACTACATCAGAAAATTAGCTTCAGAGTCAGTGAGGTGCTTGAAATGTTTAATTTCACAAAAGGCTCATTATCTCAGCTCGTAGAAAAAAAGCTCTGTTTTTCGTTCGATCAAGCTATCTTCTCCGGCTCATAACTAAAGAACGGAAAATGGGATCAATAAACTTTTTTTTGCAGGTGATAGAAGAGAGTCTCATCGTTATTTGTGCGTGTTCAGTGTTTACATAGTAATTATTAAAGAAATTATATGACTGTTTTAAAATGCATTGCGGCCTATGTGGCACAGCAAGCAACCTTTTGCCCAAGGGCCGTGGCACTGAAAGTGTTAATAAGCTGGACCCTGTTGACCTAAGAGTTCTAGACTGTTCGTAGCGTTGGAGCAATTCAGCTATGTATTTTGGGCCTAGGCCATTAAGTGATTTATAGACTAATAACAGTATTTTAAAATCTATTCTCTGACACACTGGCAACCAGTGTAAGGACTTAAGAACTGGAGTGATATGATCAGCTTTCTTAGTCTTCGTTAGAACTCTAGCAGCAGCATTCTGAATGAGTTGAGTTCTTTTTTCTTTTTTGGAGAGACCAGAAAAAAGGCTATTGCAGTAGTCTAACCTACTATAAATGAAGGCGTGAATTAGTTTTTCTAGATCCTGTCTGAACATGTATCCCCTAATTCTTGCTATATTTTTAAGATGATAAAAAGCAGATTTTCTAATTGACTTAATGTGGGAGTTAAAGTTGAGATCGGAATCAATAATAACTCCAAGATTTTTGACTTGATCCTTAGGCTTCAGGGATAGAGACTCAAGGCGTACAGTGATTTTAAGCCTTTGTTCTTTGGGGCCAAACACGATCACCTCAGTTTTGTCTTTGTTTAGCTGTAGGAAATTCTGGCACATCCAGTTATTTATTTGATCAATGCACTGGCACAATGATTCTATGGGGGCGTAGTCAGCTGAGGAAAGAGTTATATACAACTGAGTGTCGTCTGCATAGTTATGATAGGCTACTTTGTTTTTTTGCATAATTAGGCCTAGAGGGAGCATATAAAGGTTGAAGAGAACGGGCCCCATAATGGATCCTTGAGGCACCCCACAAGTCATCCTAGTTAGGTCAGATGTGTAATTGCCAATGGAGACGAAGTACTTCCTGTCTTGAAGATAGGACTTGAACCACTGGAGGACCGTACCCGATAGCCCAACCCAGTTTTCCAGTCTGTCCAATAAAATTGAGTGGTCAACAGTGTCAAATGCAGCGCTAAGATCCAGTAGCACTAGAATCGAATTTTTGCCTGAGTCTGTGTTCATTCTGATGTCATTTATGACTTTAGTAAGCGCGGTTTCAGTGGTGTGATGGGGGCGAAAGCCTGATTGGAGTTTATCTAGGAGATCATTTGAGGTTAGGAATCTATTGAGTTGTAGGTAAACAACCTTTTCAATTATTTTGGCTATAAAGGGGAGATTAGATATTGGTCTGTAGTTACTGATTACCGATGCATCAAGGCTACGCTTTTTTAGTAGGGGTTTAATAACTGCAGTTTTCAGGGACTCAGGAAAAGTGCCGGTCACAGGGGATCTATTAACTATTTGCAATAGGTCCGATGACAGACAGTTATAAACGCTTTTTAAAAAGCGTGTTGGAAGGGTATCGAGACAGCACGAAGATGATTTAAGGCCTTGCACAGTTTCCTCTAAGATGTCGTGGTCGATAACGCTGAACTGGGACAAATTTATCGAACTAGGGATCTGCGGGTAGGATGATGTCACAGCATTTCTTGGTGTGGAGCCACTAATAGCCTGCCTGATATTAATAATTTTATCCGTAAAAAAGGCAGCAAACTCATTACATTTGACAGTAGAGAGGAATTCAGGTGCTACACAGAGAGGCGGATTAGTCAGTCTATCAACTGTGGCAAATAGAGTGCGTGCATTGTTCACATTTTAGTTAATTATCTCGGAAAAGAACGATTGTCTCGACCTTTTCAGTTCGAGGTTGTAGGAGTGAAGGCTTTCTTTGTAAATATCATAGTGAATGTGAAGATTAGTTTTCCGCCATTTACGCTCAGCTTTACTGCAATCTTTCTTTTTGCATCTAACGGATGCAGAATTTCGCCAGGGTGCTTTAATTTTGCCAGACAGCAATTTTAACCTAACAGGCGCCACACTATCAATAGTATTCAGAATTGTTGAATTGAAGTTATCAAGAATCTCATTGACAGAAGCTGATGTGGGAGGAGATAAAGAAAATGTCTCCATAAACATCGCGCTGGTGCCTGCATTAATGTCTCGTCTTTTAACGGTTTGTGACCTATTAATGATCTCAGGGGAGATTTCCATTTAAAAAAAGATGCAAAGATGGTCAGACAACGCAACATCAATAGTCGACACAGAAGAGGACTTGAAGCCCCTAGTAATAACTAAATCCAGGGTATGGCCTCGGTTGTGAGTAGGCCCTGTCTCTGTTGAGACAGATCAAAAGTATCAAGTAAGATATTCAGTTCTTTGGCAAAATTACCCGTCGGGTTATCAATATAAATATTGAAATCCCCAGCAATAGATATACAGTCATGTTCAATGAAAATTAAGGAGAGAAGATCAGCAAATTCAACGAGAAAGCTGCCTGAGTATTTTGGTGGTCTATAGATATTCAGCAGTAACACAGTGGTTGAGCATTTCAGAATAGCAGCAAGGTATTCAAACGATGGAAAGTCTCCATTTCAGTGCAATATTAACTGTAATAAATGTAAAACACAATGGAGCATTTGCCTACCACATTCAAACATCACAATCAACAAACTGCTCTATATTATAATGCAAGGATGAGAACTTGGATAAGAATTCCTTCCAGCAACATTTATTTGCTTTTAAACAACAGCTGCAATTCTCTCTGTGTCTCAGTCTGAGACACAACTCAAGTCTTAAGTCTTTAACAATAAAAACAAAACAAAAAGCACCAGCATCGCCGCAGCTCTTGAAGTAACTGCCCAAGGATCGCTTGGCCTTTTTTGCAGCCGACGGCCTGGCTCCTTCCTGTGCTGCACTTTGAGGCACAGCAGCAGCATCTGGGGGTGATGGCAGCCCTCTTCTCCTGCAAAACACAGACACAACTGTTAAGTTTCACATTAATGCAATTCACAGCACACACATTCATTCACACATCAAATACGGGGCACAGGGCAGGCTATATACACAAGCAGTGTTTCAGTGAAGCCATATTTTGCAAGGAAAGGAAGGAGAGAGAGGAGAGAATTAATGCAGGTTACCTTTAGTGCCACCTGCACTTGTTCCATCTCTCTCTTCACCCGGGCCTTGATTTGTGGGACATTCTCTCCCACTTATGTAGCTTGTTTGCAACTTTTCTGAAAAACAAAATAATTAACCAAATTATTCTATAAGTACTACAGTACATAGCTGTATTGCATTTTTAAGATTGGAACTAATTATACTAATAATGATGATGTAGGAGGGAGAGAAAGTAGGGAGGAGAGATGGGGAGGGAGAGAGCAGAACGCTGGGAGAGAGGACATTAGCTACTACAGAATCATTTCATTTCCCAGACTGACAATATATTGGCTATATAATATATTGGGGGAGGTGAAGAGGGGCATTTAGACATTACTGTAGGCTTACCAAGCTAACGTTACAATACAAGTACTGCATTCAGGCAGAGTCAGACTGAGAATGTTAAGTGAGAGGGGAAGAAGAAGAAAGATAACCAGTTCAATCAGGAGAGGCCAGTTGGTAGGATTAGACAAACTTTATTTAGCAATCGGCGTGCATGGCAAATGCTTTGGCGCTTGACTCCATTGGCCAGTGGCGCTGCTCTTGAGGCAGAGGAGGGCGCCTGCATGGGCTAGGAGAGACTCCATTAGCCAGTGGCGCTGCTCTTGAGGCAAGAGGAGGGCATCTGCTTAGGCTAGGAGATCCCCCCATTGGCCAGTGGCGCTGCTCTTGAGGCAGAGGAGGGCGCCTGCATGGGCTAGGAGATCCCCCCCCCCGTGGGGGATCGGGAGTCAAGACTCGTTGGTGGTGGACTGGGGAGGTGGGTGGGGCAAAACAACGCTTCGGAGGCCGGCTTCAAGGGAGATGGACTGCCGTGGGCTGCTGCTGCTATGATCGGCCAGAGAGAGAGAGGTGACGTAGAACCCTTGCTATATATATGAGGATTAACTGACGTCATGTTTGACGTCATAGCAGACGTCATACTAGGATTTTTGACCACGTTGAGATCGGATTACGCGTGAGTGGCCTTCTGCTTGAACTATGGTCTGGAGACCTCACTTCAATCAGGAGAGGCCAGTTGGTAGGATTAGACAAACTTTATTTAGCAATCGGCGTGCATGGCAAATGCTTTGGCGCTTGACTCCATTGGCCAGTGGCGCTGCTCTTGAGGCAGAGGAGGGCGCCTGCATGGGCTAGGAGATCCCCCAAAAGGAAGATCTGATTACCGGAGGTTAATTGAGATCTGCAGGCGCCAGTAGTTGATTGCACTATTCCGGCCTTCGACCTTTTTAGCGACTTACAGCTATTTGCGGCTGGCGCTCCCAACTCGGTCGGGCACCTCGCGATAGCGCTTCCCAGCTTGGCCTACCTGGCCGCCTTGGCGCTTCGCGATCGTACTTTCCGGCCTTCGACCTTTTTAGCGACTTACAGCTATTTGCGGCTGGCGCTCCCAACTTGGTCGGGCCTTCGATCTTGCTTTTCCTGCCTTCGACCTTTTTAGCGACTTACAGCTATTTGCGGCTGGCGCTCCCAACTCGGTCGGGCACCTCGCGATAGCGCTTCCCAGCTTAGCCTACCTGGCCGCCTTGGCGCTTCACGATTGTACTTTTCCAGCCTTCGACCTTTTTAGCGACTTACAGCTATTTGCGGCTGGCGCTCCCAACTCGGTCGGGCACCTCGCGATAGCGCTTCCCAGCTTAGCCTACCTGGCCGCCTTGGCGCTTCACGATTGTACTTTTCCTGCCTTCGACCTTTTTAGCGACTTACAGCTATTTGCGGCTGGCGCTCCCAACTCGGTCGGGCACCTCGCGATAGCGCTTCCCAGCTTAGCCTACCTGGCCGCCTTGGCGCTTCGCGATTGTACTTTTCCGGCCTTCAACCTTTTTAGCGACTTACAGCTATTTGCGGCCGGCGCTCCCAACTCGGTCGGGCCTTCGATCTTGGTACATTAGAATTTAGCTTGGCGCTTCCCGGCTTGGCCTACTTGGCTGCCTTGGCGCGACTACCCTGACTTTCTGCTCTCTGCTCTCTCTTTCTCTTTCCCCCCCCAAAAATGAGCCGGGGAGTTTACTGCGCCTTGCTGGCGCCGTGCTTTCGGGGAGCCACCACCAACGAGACATTTTCTTCATCGGCACGGAAGTCCGGGACATTGTTTGTTGCCATGCTCACCGATTTAAGGGAGGAGGGTTCTTTGGGCCGCCAGTATGGCCGCCTGCTCCGGGCGGATGTAGCTGGAGAATGCCGATGACGACCAGCGGCCCATTTGCTGGAGGGAGGCGGAGGACACTCCTTGCTCGGCGGCCGAGGTGGCCGCTCCGATCCTGAAGGAGTGGCTGGAGTAGTTCTTTGTCGGGAGGTTGCATTGCTGGAGCGTCTGCTTGAGGTGCAGGGTGAACCAGGATCTTGTCATGTGGTGACAAGGTGCGATGAGGAACAGGGGGGCCGAGGGGCCGGTCCGAGGCCTGAGCCTGACGTAGTGAGCCATGGACGAGAAGGGGCAGAAGGGGGAATTGTTCCGGGCGATGACGATGGAGCATGCCCCGCCTGCTTTGGCGTGTTTGAGGGCGATGCTGTAGTGGTCGGGGTAAAACTTTAGGTCGGCCAGGGTCACGTCCCGTGCGGGGTCGAACGTTGTGGGGGAAGTGAACTCGCTGACCCTGAGGAATCCGTAAAAGGCTAGGGAAAATACGCATTCTAGGAGGGCATTTATCAGTGGTGAGGGGCTGGCCTCTCTCGAGCGGGTCAGCAGCTGCCGCAGCACGGGGAGGGTGATGGGACGCCTGGCGTCTGGGGCGGAGGGGAAGGCCTTGGTAATCCCTTTTAGCAGGGACTTGATGATGGCGGAGGAGAACAGGCTGGGGAACGCGGGGTCGTATTGCCTTGCGTGGAACTGGATCCCCGCCACTAGGCTGCGGATGTAGCGGGGGCGCAGGCGTCGGGTGGTTGCGCAGAAGGTAATGAAGGCGCATACCGTGGGGAGCAGGACCGGGTAGGTGGGAAGGTCCACTGAGACGCAGAACGAAGCGAATGACCGCCAGGCCGAATCGTAGGCTTTGACCGTGGAACTGGCCAGGCCATTCCTGATGAGGAGTTGGGCAGTGTGGAGTAGATTGGTGAGAAGGGGATTGTGGTGGTGAGGGGGCAGGATGGGGAAGGGCTGGCTTACGAGAGGGTGAGGGTGGAGAATGGGGGAATCGGTGTTGGAGATGGGTCGGCCTCGGGGCAGAGTCTGCGGAACGCCTGAAAATTGAAACGGGAGAGATGGTCAGCAAGGATATTAGAGTGACCGGGGAGGTGCTGGGCTACTATAATGAAGTTATGGGCGACTGAGCGCCAGGTCAGGCGCCGCACGAAAGGCATGATATCCGGGGATGCTGAACGCCCCTTATTGACTATGTCAACCACCGCTGCGTTGTCGCATTTTACGGCTATCCGTTTCCTTGCCCAGAGACTTCCCCACAGGTGACATGCGACCACTATTGGGTAGATTTCGTACAGCGCGGAGGACTGGTCCAGCCCGGCGAACTGCCGCGGCCATGGGCCGGTGAACCACCGGGCTCCGAAAAGCCCCCCGAAGCCCACGGACGGGGCCGCGTCTGTAAAAAAATTCAGGTCGTCGGCCGACGAGACGACGTCCTCGTAGAAGAAGGAAACCCCGTTCCAGTCCGATAACAGGTGAGACCAGAACCGGAGGTCGGACCGGCAGCCCCCGTCGAGGGTGACCGGGTCGAGGAGCCCGGGGACTGAGGACGCCAAGTCGAGCAGCCTAGAAATGAATGAGCGGCCCTGGGGAATTATGCGCATGGCGAAATGTAAGTGGCCGAGGAGGGACAGGAGCTCCCGTTTGGTGACGTGGGTGGCGGACGTATGAGCCTGGGCGATTTCACGGATCCGGGTGAGCTTCTCGAGGGGGAGAGAGGCTTGCATGAGCTCGGAGTCGAGGTTGATGCCCAGGAATTCGAGTGATGACGCAGGGCCGGCGGTTTTCTCCTCTGCTAGAGGCACGCCTAGCCTTCGGAACACCCCCTTCAGTTTGATTAGGGAGGCCGAGGGGGCCGACGGGGAGTCCACCAGCAGAAAATCGTCCAGCATGTGGAGCACGGCGGGGAGACGCTCGTTGTTCAGCAGGATCCAGCATAACGCTTCTGATAGGGAGTTGAAGATGGCGGGGCTGCTCCTGCAGCCGAACGTGAGCCTGACGGCGAAGTAGAACCTCGACTCCCATTTGATTCCGAACAGCGGCCATTGGGAGGGATGGATGGGCATGACTTTGAAGGCGTCCGAGATGTCGGCCTTAGAGAGCTGGGCGCCTCTCCCCGCAAACTTAATAAGGAGGATGGCGTGGTCTACTGTGGCGTAGTGGAGGGAGAAGGGTTCGGGGGGAATTAGGCTATTTATGCTGGAGGTGGGGCCGTGCCGGGGTGCCGAGAGGTCGATTATCATTCTTTTCTTGCCGGAATATTTGCGCGTGGCGATGCCTATTGGGCTTGTCCGGAACACCGGGAAGGGGGGGGCCTTGAAGGGGCCGATTAGGAATCCCTTGGATAGTTCTTTGGCGAGAAGTTGGGAGACTACTTCGGGTTCCTTGAGGGCGGATTGCAAATTTTTTGATATGTGGGGGGCCAGGGGGGGGTTGACTACGCCTATCCTGAACCCCTGGGAGAGGCCTGACAGCAGGTAGTCGACGAAAGGGCGGTTGGGGTGAAGGGACAGCTCCTGTGTTAGGGCTGGGACGTCGATGGGGGTGGAGGGGTGGCGTTTTAGTATTGCCGAAAGCCCGATCTCTCCCTCTTGAGGGTCGGCTTTGGGGGGCGGTACCTTCGCGGGCAGGTGGAGCGGGGGTGGGCGTCCCCGCAGGAGCTACATGAGTGCAGGAAGGAACAGTTAGGGACCGTGCACACGTTCTCGTTGAAATATTTGCAGAGCGTGTTGAGGCCGGTGTTACGCACCTGGTTGCCTGCCTGGGAGGACCCGCTGGTGCCGGGCGCCTGGGAGGGGGTGGCGCCGGATTGAAAGGCCGCCTTTGGGCAGAATTGTGCGGAGTGCCCCGGTTCGCCGCATGAGTAGCAGGTGTTCGCCGGCCGCCCGCTAACCAGCTTCATGAATATCTGCGTGTCCATGACGGACCAGTCGAGCCGCCTATTTGCCCGAGTGATCATCAGGGCGGCTTTAGCAGAGAATGCTTTATGATATTGGTAAAATAGTTTACCGTGGCTGGAGTAGAGATCCGCTATTAGCGCTAGATATTTGTCTAGCTCATGGCGGCGCTCTGGATACACTTCACAGATCACGTCACGGTAGACGCCGAACGTGTTCAGGAAGTCACATAAGGACAGGTCTTTGGGCAGGCGGGGGTCGGACGACTTTAAATAAACAGGGCCATCTGGGTCACCCGTAGCCTTCCTTTTACACTCGGGAGATGGCAGGAGTATGCTAACTAAATTGATGTCTCTGCCCTTTAAAATCTCGGACCTTAGCCTGGGCGAAATATCAGCACAGGGAGAAACAAAAGACATACCGAATGGGCTGGCAGGCAAAGCGGACGCCAGAGTGTTCATCTGGGCGGGTTGGGTGGTGGTGGGGAGCATATCAGCTTGCTGCATGGGCGGGGGTAGGATCGGCTGCTGCGCCGGGGTTTCCAGGGCGCTCAGACGGGCTTCTACTGCTCTGCTTGCATCTAGCAGACAGCAGGATGGCTCTTGACGACCCCTGTCGGCTCGGCGGAGCTACGGATGGGGCCGCTTCCGCTTCCGGGGCGGCGGCCTGGAGGTCAGTGCGACCGGGAGGGACGAGGCGTCTCGCGGCGGCCCCGCGGCCTGCGTTTCCCCGGCGGCTCCCGGCTCTCGGGGCGGCTGCTGGTGTTCGCCCGCGGCCTCTCGCGCGTCCGCGCCGAGCGGCCTCTCCTTCCGGCACGCTCGCACGCGTACTTGGGCGTCCACGGGCCGTCGCAGTGGCGCGCCCCGTGCCACGGGAACGCGTGCTGGGCCTTCTCGTTGGGGCTATGCTAGCAGCCTGTGCAGCCTGTGGTCCAGCCACTTCGCCAGCGTCTTCATCAGAAGACTCGGAAAGCAGGTACGCTCCGTGGCCGGTCCGGAACAGGGAAGCGATGTCTAAGCTGTCGTCGCTGTCCGTGGACAGCCCTGGCTCGGAACTCGACATACCGGAATGGAGTGGGGAGCGTTGAAATCTGCGGTGAATATCCACGGGTGGAGAAGGCTTGAGGATGCTGATTCGGTCTGCAGATGTGGAGCAAAACAACGCTTCGGAGGCCGGCTTCAAGGGAGATGGACTGCCGTGGGCTGCTGCTGCTATGATCGGCCAGAGAGAGAGAGGTGACGTAGAACCCTTGCTATATATATGAGGATTAACTGACGTCATGTTTGACGTCATAGCAGACGTCATACTAGGATTTTTGACCACGTTGAGATCGGATTACGCGTGAGTGGCCTTCTGCTTGAACTATGGTCTGGAGACCTCACAACATGTAACGTGACGTAGCAAGTTAGGGCTAGCAAGCTAACTTTACTAGCTAAATGAGCTATCTCCTTAGGGAGAGAGCTAGCGTTAGTAAAGTTAACTTGCTACGTTGCTAGCCCTAGCTGCTAGGCTAAATAACATACCGATGGCGAGGTGCAGTCTGTGGTGAAGCACTGGTGTCTGGTCCATCTGTTGATTTCCATAGCTTTTATGACGTTTGAAGCGTTGTCGGTGGTTATGCACCGCGCTTGCATAACACTGTCTTTTGGTCACTAAACAATGCTCTAAATCCAAAGTAGTTCCAGCCTTTCTTCGGTGCTAAATCATCCGGCGGCCGCTTCTTGTTCTTGTTACATTACACTTCTGAGTCTTGTTAGATAGCTGCCCTTCCATTGTAGAGAATCTATTAAAAATCAAGTCAGAGTGAATAATGTGTCAACTTTTGTAAAGTTCGCTAATCGGCTCTCTAGCTACTAGCTAGCTATTCTGCAGACTGCAGCTAATGCTTTCTCCTCCTCCATCCAGGCACGTTTGATAGTACTGCATGCTGCTGCTGCTGCGTAACGACGTCACGTCACGTGTACCTACATGCAGGCACGTCACATGTATAATGTTAAATCGTCAAATCGAAGCCTTTGCGATTAATCTAATTGCGTTGTTTCAAATCTCGGTTTCGATTTAAATTCGATTAATCGTTCAGCCCTAGCCTATAGCTTATAATTAGCAACTCAATTAACATTCTCAGCCATAATATGATGGCTGGTCAAACAGTAGCGTATTGAGCATGATTCTTTCAGTTTACCCACGATTTTTTGTTTAAAAAGTGGGGGGGACAGAATCAAGGTTTTGAAAAGTGGGGGGGACATGTCCCCCCTGTCCCCAGTGGAAAATTTGCCCCTGTGTGTGTGTGTGTGTGTATGTACGTATGTACACTGTATGTACTGAATGTACTGTATGTGTAACCCAGGGCTTGCGCAGAGGTGGAGCGGGATTCGATCCACCAACCTCCCGCTTCCAAAGCAAACATGCTAACCACTAACGGGCCGTTATACTGGGGAGTGAGTTTAACCTACTTACTCGCTACCACTCGGGACTCACGAGGACTCACATTCATTTGAATGATAGTTTTAGTTTCTTTTAAACAGACAAATGTGTAGTAGATGTTTTTTTTACCTTGACAGTTTCGACTGACATCTGCAGTCTTCCTCAGAAGTGTCAACTGACAGCTGTGACGTGTCAACAGCTGTTTAGAGCAGGTGTGGCCAGCCTGACAGATCTGACAGATCTGTCAGGCTGGCCACACCAGATGTCAGTTGAAACTGTCAAGGTAAAAAAAACATCTACTACACATTTGTCTGTTTAAAAGAAACAAAAACTATAATTTGAACTAAGACGACATAATGAACCTGATTGAGTCACATTCATTCGGTTACATATGTATGTACAGTATGTATGTATGTATGTATGTATATATTAGGGCTGTCAATCGATTAAAATATTGAATCGCGATTAATCGCATGATTTCCATAGTTAATCACGATTAATCGCAAATTAATCGCACAATTTTTGATCTGTTCTAAATCTACCTTAAACCGATATTGTTCAAGTTTTTAATACTCTTATCAACATGGGAGTAGACGAATATGCTTGCTTTATGCGGATATGTTTATTATTATTGGAACAATGACAAATACTGTCGAGAATATTCTTCAGAATAACCTCAAGGGTGTGCATGCTGAACCATACTGTATAGTGAAGTAGAAGCATATAGGCTACTGTAGTAAGCTGCATAATTAGCCTACTGGTTCATCTGAAGAAAAAAGCACAGGAGCAGCTGTGTGCCAGCTCTCTCCCCCTCTCTCTTTCTCTCTCTGACTCTGGTCTAATCGCCCTCCCTGTCTCTCTGTCTCGCTCGCTTTCTCTGCCTCTGTCCCCCCCGCGCTCCGTCCGTCTGTCTGTCTGTCTGTCTCTCTGACTCTGGTCTAATCGCCCTGATGCGCCCTCTCTTTCTCTCTCTCACCCAAAATGTGGGACATTTTCTCAATTTTAAGGTGAACTTGCCAACATTATACCCATTTTCTTCCTCCTTTTCTGCTCACGGGGGTTTCTTTCTGCTTGCTATCAACGTTACTGCTCAGTGCTTCCTGCTTTCCCAAACTACGGGTCGGAACAAGGCTCAAACTTCAAAGAACGTGCATGCGTTAATCGCGCGTTAAAAAAATGAGTGGCGTTAATAGGAATTTGAGTTAATACGCGATTAACGCGTTAACGCTGACAGCCCTAGTATGTATGTATGTATGTATGTAGCCTATGTATGTATGTATATGTGTATGTAGCCTGTGTATGTATGTATGTATGTAGCCTATGTCCCGTTTGCGCTGGCACTTTACGGCCACGGAGGATAGCAAATGACTTACCACAGCTCCACTCTCCAATAAATGAAACTAATAGGGTCTTCTCCCTCTCTGAATGAATGAATGAATGTGTGAGTGAAAGGGTGGTTTTACAATAGTCATTCAGAATTGATTGTGGAATGATATAGCACCTCGTGCAACGAGAACGTCCATCTCCTGGTCAGTGAATCGTTGTGCTCTCATTCTGCTGACCATGTTGTCTGTCTTTCTCTCTCTCTTGTCTCTCTCTGTGCTCCAGCCACTAACGCTGGCTTTTAAAGGCGATGGGATAGGCGACTTTGATTGGTTCATTGATATGAGCCCAGCTGGCACATGACCACACCTGTGAATAATTGTTGCTTTAAGCCATTTACTGCTTTAGCGCGGAGGAGCGCACAGGCATTTTGCGGTGCACGGAGAATAGCAGAGCACTTGGCCACGCCTCCAAATTGCGCTGCACCGCGCGTAAAAAGCCGCGCAAGCGCTAATTAGTGCATTTGGGAAGATAGGGCCCCAAATGTTTAGTGGCGATTTGGGCATCTACCAAATTTCAAGAAAAGCTAGAAAGTACATGAAAGAACAAGTTGTATGCCGAACTTGCGGAAGAGATGGCCAAGGCTGGGTTCACTCGAACGCCAGACCAAATAATTAATCAACTTAAAAAACTGAAGAAGGACTACCGAATAATGTCCTCCCACTTTGGTTCCGCTTAAACTGGTGTGAACGCGGGCTGGTTCGCCAGAAAGCACCAAGGTTCTGAGACTCCAGAACGGAGCCAGAACCAGAACCAGAACCGTGTCTGTCTGAAAGCGGTAACAGTGACAGGTATTAGAACTAGTCTAAATTTAAAAGGCAATATCACCATTATAACCAAGATCCCATAAAATAATGCAATTGAATGTGTTCTTTACTCCATGATAAAACTGTACATTTGATGAAAATACACAAAAATTCAACATTTATGATACAATTTTGGTGGTCTCTATGTTTTAGCCATGTGTGTTGACTGTTTACTGGGACTTTTACTTCAAAACACTATTCCAATGCCATGCTGCAAAAAACATAAATCACCCAACAACATTGAAATAAAAACAATGAATACCCGTATTGATCAATATTCACATATGGGCCACAGAGCTCCATTCTATACAGGCAGCTTTATGGTGATCACTGGGGTCCTCCACGTCATGTGACCTATCGTTTTCAGCTCTGTCAGACCAATCAGGTGGCCCGCTGTTGGCTGGGACAGATGAGGCCGTGGAAGGACGTGATACTGAAAGCTGTAGTTCCTCGAATGGCCACAGGCCTACGACAAGGCACAAGAAAAGAAAAATGCCTCCTTTGTATGTTTCCGTGGGCCCCGTGTCCGTTTGTGCTCTCTGGAGTGAAGAGCGACTTCTTTCACTTCGGAGCAGAGATAGTAAACAGGAGGACAGATGTCCCACTTTGTTCTAAATCCTGCCTCGTTTGGATGTTTTTGTGGGTCCCTTGGCTTTTCCGCATGTGGTGTCTGGATTCAGAGCGAAGTGGGACATCTGTCCTGTTTACTATCCCTGCTCCAAAGTGAAAGAAGTCCCACTTCGCTCCAGACATGACAATGATTCATGCAATATGCTTGCTTGCACTAACAGAAGGATATATGCTAGCCTGGGTAAACCCATCCCCCATGTGACCTGCTGACCTGTGTGTGTGTGTGTGTGTGTGTGTGTGTGTGTGTGTGTGTGTGTGTTGTGTGTTGTGTGAGAGAGATATTTGTATGCCGTTATTGTTAAAATACAAATACAACTTACAGATTCTGAAAGACCCCGGGCCATATCTTGGTACAGCAATCCGCTTTTTGCGCTTGTGCACCTGTTTGCATGCCTTAAAGGCACTGTGTGTAAGATTCTGCACTATTAAATATCCCCAAACCAATAACTTGTATATATAGAGGAGGTATAGTGATTTATTTCTGTGTTTACAACTAAGCCACGCCCCCTCCCTGTGTTGTGATGGCCCTCTGTCCTTCCCCTCTAACATCCCGAATCAGTTTACATAGAAACCCCTCCCCCGAGAAGCCGACCTAGTGAGCCCCTCCCAGCCCACAGCCCAAAACAGAATTTTGTAGACCAAGATGGCGGAACCCTGATGCGGGCATTCCTGACTTTTACATTCCGTGATCCACCTTATATATGCGGTTTCATACTTTAGCCAAATCGCCGCCGAAAAGAAATATCTCAGACCAGAGTCTACCTTGCCGGTCTGGCTTTCACTAGATGGAGAGCCCTACGAGCAGCTATATCTGGCCTGCAAAGTGACTCGGAGCTGCCGTGTTCTCTTGTACACAGTGGTAAGTAACGTTATCGCGTTTGCATGTCCCATTTCAGTAACGTTACGCATGATAGCGAAATGTACAAGTTGTTATCGATATTGTGAATTTGTTCTGTGAATGTTGTAATCACTTGGCTAACTGTTGCTTTTCACGGCTATTCAAATGACTTTACACTGCTAGTGTAGTGTGTACGAACGACAAGCTAATCAAATCCTGCAGGATTTGATTAGCTTGTCGTCCGTGTATAACTTATACACAGACATTCTGGTGACAAGCTGACATGAATGACATAACGTTACTTCCCATTACAAATTTCGCATGCATTTTCTGTTTATAATTACGTCCAGTTGCTGTCACTATGACGCAGAACGGTATAGTAATGTGTAAACACTTAGAAAGGCCATGGAGAAAAGCTAGCTTCGCTAATGTTAGCAGTTTGTTGTTATCTCACTAAGCAACGTTACATTAGAAAATAGCTGTAACACCGTCCAAACAAATCAAGGTTTGGTAAAAGTATCTAATTCATGACAATGTGGAGGAACCCTGCCTTGATATCTACCAGCTACAAAATAGATGATTCAAATTAATACTAAACACGTTTCCATTTGTCTGATTTTCAAGGTGCCAGTCATCCAGTCATCCAGAAGATGACAAGATAGAAAACAAGTGGACCCACCATTATGATATTTGAGATGGAGAAATTGTGCTTTTATAGCAAACCTGTATAATACATGTTCTATCATCTTTGATGTTTAGATGTTTGCTGTCTGCAATCTTCTGTACACCAATAAAGTTGATATGACTTCATCCATGTCTCTTGGCCACTATTCTCCATTGTAACATTAGATTTGCCTAAAGCTGAGTGTGTCTAGCTACAGTAGCCTAGTGCCTACCAGTATTTGTGTTTCTGTGTATATATAGCCTACTTTATATAATAGACAGTGTATGTGATGTTTCTCAGTACATTGATTTCACAACTTCGTTTATCAGAAAAAATACTTTATTTGCAAAACTAAAATATGGGCTACACCAGGATGACGTGACCAGTTCCATCAGCTATGCGGTTCTTCAGGATGTCGACAAGATCTGCTATCGTCCTACAGCCGACCTTCCTCTCTGCGACCCTGTCTCCTCTTTGTCCCACTGGTGCTAGCCTGGGCTTCAGGCATACAGCTTGGTTTGCCTGCCTATAAAATACAGCAGTGATTCAAGCGTTTGAAATTAGTTTGAACAACTCTAACAATGAGAAAATACTAGCGTTGCACTATGAATACATTTTGGCCATGTCTTGGTATTAGCAGACGAACAAAAACACAGGCTAAGCTACTCACTGTTGACAGACAGCTGTGGTTAGCTAGCGATGTCCCCAACATTGAATTGAAATCATCCTAATTTAGCTATGTCAACCTGGTTTTAGACAACGTTTTGCCTAACTGTACTTAGCAATAGGGCAGGCTATGCAAAAGGTTAGGTTACAATGTAACCTTTTCAAAATCCATGTAACCATTACATGGATTTTGATCGGTTAGCAGATTATACAAATAAGTCTTACCAAGCGGACTATTGTCAATATCCTAAAGGTTTATGACTATCATGTGAAATTTGTCATTACTCAAGCCAAATACATAGCCGAGATGCATTCGTGCTTGTTTTATGTACTTACGTCTGCAGTAGGTAGGCTATGCACAAAATAGTTGTTTATATCTCCGTTGCTTGGGAGGGAGGGAGGGAGGTGGGGGAACCAGGAAGTGCTGTGCGCTGGTGGGTGGGATCGAGATTGTTTGGGTAAACAAGTTTTGTTATGGTTTGAAATGGCGACATCTAGTGGACAAAAAAATCACACACAGTGCCTTTAACGCGTGTCTTATCGCAGACTACCCCTCTTTGCGATTAGAGCTGGGTATTGGTTCAAATTTCAAGAATCGATTCGATTCCGATTCACAAGGTTGCGAATCGATTAATTTCGATTCGATTCCGATTCGATCAATTTCAATATGTTTCAAAATGTTTTTTGAGCTGTACCCTGAATTACATGTCCAGTTATGTAACACAGGGGTTCCCAACCAGCCAAGTAGATACATGGGGAAAAAAAGTTGCAGACCTGTTGTCAATTTTAATGGTTTTAGTTACACATATATTTATTTACCAGGTGGTGACAAAGGGTAAATAACAGCCTTTTCATCTGTCAATAAAGACACTTTCACAATTATGCACAGTGATTTGATTTCAGCCTATATAATTTCTAAAAGTAGATATTAATGATCAAACATTTCCATTCATGTAGCCTACAGTATTTATGTTTTTGTTTCAACTACAAACATAAATAAATGTCAACTTGAAACTATGTTTCAACTACCACACACAGCATAATATTTTAGCCTGTTTATTTATTTTTATTTATTTATTTATTTTATTTTTTTAATCAAAAAAATCGGATAATCGATTTTTTGAACCCAGCCCTATATTTTTGCAATGTGATAAAAGTTTCTCAGTGAATTATAGTTGATTGCCTCACTGAATTATCTGCTAATACCAATTTTAGCAGCAGAATTTGATGTCCTGGTGTGGCAAGGCTGTGCGTAATGACATATCCAAAAGTATCCAAAAGTTTTTAAAAAATCCTCTGCACTGCGCTGTGCAGCGCGGAGATTATGGTGCGCGCTCAAGCGCAGCAGGGCACGCCTACCCCATGCATGTCCAGTACAAATATAACAGGCATAGAGGTAATAGCACGGCAGGGAGAATACAAATGCGCTTGTGCACGCCCGCAATTTGCATTGCGCACGGCGTTAAATGAGCGCAAAACAAGCGCTAACACTAAATTACCGCTTTTGCCATGATAGGGCCCCCCATGTTTTCAAAACAGTATAACATTCATGTATTCACCATCTTCCATTGTGATTTTGCTGCAAGATGGCTCATTCTGATGTTTTAACATCCTATTGTAGCTTTAAAAATCAAGCTTGAAAAGGACGCCTTGCAAAGCCACAAAAAAAACTTTTTTGACGCAGACCATGTAGTCGGAAGATAAGTAATCAAAATGAACACCCCCCCCCCCCCTTCCCTTTCCATTTCTCCCCAGAATTCTAAATGAATTATTTATCAGGGGAACACAACTGCTGACTCCAAAACTTCAAAGAGCTTTTTTTTCTTCTTCTTCTTCTTTTTTTGAAGCGGCAGCAGTCGAGGCTCTGTAATGAATCAGCTGTGTGGAGATGTGCCGTCAGTGGTATGAAGGGCTAAGAACTCGCCTCTTTCAACAAGTCCAGCTAATCAATACAGGCTGGAATATCGACGACCCTGTTTTCAAAGACCACCAAAGAACATACAGGGCGCCCCCCGGAGGCTTTCCCCAAACCAACACATAGAGGACGCCCCCCCGGAGGCTTTCCCCAAACCAACACATAGAGGGCGCCCCCCGGAGGCTTACCCCAAACCAACACATAGAGGACGCCCCCCGGAGGCTTTCCCCAAACCAACACATAGAGGGCGCCCCCCGGAGGCTTTCCCCAAACCAACACATAGAGGGCGCCCCCCGGAGGCTTTCCCCAAACCAACACATAGAGGGCGCCCCCTGGAGGCTTTCCCCAAACCAACACATAGAGGACGCCCCCTGGAGGCTTACCGGGCTTACCCCAAACCAACACATAGAGGGCGCCCCCCGCAGGCTTTCCCCAAACCAACACATAGAGGACGCACCCCGGAGGCTTACCCCAAACCAACACATAGAGGGCGCCCCCCGGAGGCTTTCCCCAAACCAACACATAGAGGGCGCCCCCCGGAGGCTTTCCCCAAACCAACACATAGAGGGCGCCCCCTGGAGGCTTACCCCAAACCAACACATAGAGGACGCCCCCTGGAGGCTTACCGGGCTTACCCCAAACCAACACATAGAGGGCGCCCCCCGGAGGCTTACCCCAAACCAACACATAGAGGGCGCCCCCCGGAGGTTTACCCCAAACCAACATGTATTTGGCCCCCATAATGATTTGTTCCTCATTTATTTCTGAGGGAAACCCAGTGTGAGATTATCTTAGTATAAAATTTGGACATGCCACATTTTTCTTTATTTTTTACTATTTTACACATTTTAGAATAACAGTAAAGACATCAAGACTATAAACTAACACAAATTGATTTATGCAGTGACTCCCCAAAAAAACAATGTTATATTTTAGATCAGTGGTCTTCAACAGGGCTTCCTGAATCCCAGGGGGCCCACAGAGGTACTGCAGGGGGTCCAGCATTTTTCTTCTTCTTCAAAGTAGTTTGTGATTTATTTATTTATTTATTTAATTTTTGACAAAAAATAATAATATTGAATAAACTCCAAGCCCCTTTTGACAAAAAATATTTGCAAAGTGATGAAGCATTATGTGAAACGTGTTGTTCTGTACTTCTGGCTTTTTATAATCTAGTAATAAGAAAGAAGTGTCAATCGTGGTATCCTGGTGCACTGGATTATACATGTTATTATAAGCCACATGGTTCCCAAAGTGAGGGTTGGGATCGCGTGACACCACTGGCTGGGTAACCTAAAGAATGTGTGAAACACAATTATACAACATGTAGTTCCGACCAAGCAATCTGATTAGTCAAGGACCATTCTTAAATGAGCATAACAGCACGCCGTAACAGCCTCATCACTAAAGTATCACTCCACCGGCCGGTCTGTTCAGCAGAGAACAGCAGCCTCATCACTAAAGTATCACTCCACCAGCCGGTCTGTTTAGCAGAAAACAGCAGCCTCATCACTAAAGTATCACTCCACCGGCCGTCTGTTCAGCAGAGAACAGCAGCCTCATCACTAAAGTATCACTCCACCGGCCGTCTGTTCAGCAGAGAACAGCAGCCTCATCACTAAAGTATCACTCCACCAGTTGGTCTGTTCAGCAGAGAACAGCAGCCTCATCACTAAAGTATCACTCCACCAGCCGGTCTGTTCAGCACAGAACAGCAGCCTCATCACTAAAGTATCACTCCACCAGCTGGTCTGTTCAGCAGAGAACAGCAGCCTCATCACTAAAGTATCACTCCACCGGCCGGTCTGTTCAGCAGAGAACAGCAGCCTCATCACTAACATATCACTCCACCAGCCGGTCTGTTCAGCAGAGAACAGCAGCGGCCACAGTTCTGCAGGCAACATGGCCGCCTATATTGCCTGTAACCCCACAGAATTCCTAGCCCGTAAACTAACTAATAACTTGGCCAATAAGTATGTAACACACAAAATAATACAAACAGTAATGTCTTCATTTGATGTAGAATGCAGAGGACTTGTAACTGGTTCGTTAAACTCGCATTCCAGGAATATTGTATTTACCGCCCTGCTCCTAAGTTAACGTAAGTGGCTCGCGCACAAATTTACAAATTATCTATCTGGAAAAGTAAAAAAGTGGCGACAAGATAGAGGTTGAAACGCGTTGCGTCTCTTGTGCCCTTGTCCTTTGAAGATGTATTGTGTATTAACCATTGAGTATACCTGTACATTACTTCTTTATTAATTAAATTCTTTATAAGCATCAAGAAGCTCCCTTTTTTCTATTTACAAATTATCTATCTAAAATCCCCAAGGAGGCTAAAGCTTTTTACCTCCATGCAAAGAGAGGAAACAAGTTAGGAGAGGTGTGCTACTCTTTGGAGCCAATGGGTGTAAATGACCTGGGTTCCATGCTAACACGTATCTCCAAAGAAGCAGGCACATCAGTGATTTACACCAATCACAGCATCAGGAGCACCACTACCATCCAGAAGCTGGCCGAGGGCGGACTGGAAGCCAGAGAACTCATGTCCGTTAGCGGACATAAATCTGAGACTTCTTTCCAGAGCTATTGGGCACCTTCTCTTGATAATTGCAAAAGGTGCAGCAATATATTGTGCGAGAGCCGTGGAAACGTCATGCCTGTGCAGCCCAGCCCCTCAAACCTCTCTACAGCCTCACCTGCTAAACGGCAGAGGTCCAGCATGGACTTTATCGACAGCTGTTTCACCACTTGTTCTTTTAACGGGAGTATGCAATTCAATTTCTACAAGAAATAACAACTGAAACCCCGGAATAGCCTACCTGGTGCCAGAGTAAAAAATAAAATCAAAAAAGGAAAAGGAAAAAAAAATTGCCCACATGTGAAGTTCACCGACATAGTTGCTAATCTGTTAATTATTTTATTTTTGCCAGAGTCACAACAAATAAAAACTATTTCAGACGGACAAGCCCGTCTTTATTGTCACACGGTTACACATCAATACATGCATGGGGCCACAACACACTCATGCTGACGGTGGCCGGTGAAATTTGTCCTCTGCATTTAACCCATCCTGGCTTTGTCCTTTCCTCCGGGGGGCAGGCCAGGAGCAGTGGTCGCTTTCTCGTACAGCGCCCGGGGACCGACTTCGGATGTTGTCGTCACTGGTTGGATGACGATGACGATCTGATCTTCTGCATGTTTTTAATGGGGGGGGGGGGGGGGGGGGTTATATACGGAGGAACCCCCCTGGGGGAGCACGGGGAGAACATGCAAACTCCACACAGACAGAAAGGCCCTTACGACGAGATACCCCACCTGGGCAGTAGGCACTGAAGATATGGGGGGAACACAACCACAGCGCCCACAGTGTCCCAGGCGAGAATCGAACTCAGGACCTTCTGACTGCGAGGCGACAGCTCTACCACTGAGCCACCGTGCCCCCACTGAGCCACCGTGTGGGGCAGTTTTGTGTTTACATGTGTGGTAGCATATTTAGTCGGCTGGCTCAGCCTGGCAACGGGGACTATTTTTTGTCTCGGACTAACACACTAACAGACTTTGTTATTTTGAGCGCAAATGGCCCCAAAATATGAACACCTTTTGTTTATAGCTTGTATTTTGTTGGTAACTGTTGTATAATCGCAATATTACACGAGAGGGTGTACTTTACTTCAGTGGCGCGTATGGACCTCGGCTTAAGCCTCGGTGCTGCCGCATCACCGTCGTGCCAATAACCACGGTAAAGTACACCCTCTCGTGTAACATTGCTTAATTTAAAAACTATTAAAATGAGTCTACTGTCTACTCTATACTTTACTCAGTCTATTGTCTACTCTATACTGTCTACTCTACTCAGCCTATTGTCTACTCTGTACTTCTATACTGAGAAGGTGATCGGATGCAACCTGCCATCCCTTCAAGATCCGCACACCACCAGGATGCTGAAGCGGTTTCATAAAATCATGGCCGACCCCTCACACCCCGGACACAAACTGAAATGCTCGGCAAGAGACTGAGGTGTCAAGACCAAAACCTCTCACCATAGGATTTGTAGTTGTCATAGACTGTGCTCCATAGTTGATTGCTCTATTGCTGACAAAAAGTGTGTTATTGTAAGTCGCTTTGGATAAAAGCGTCTGCCAAATGACGTAATGTAATGTAATGTAATGTAATTGCAGCTTCTTCCCAACTGCCATCGACCTCATCATCAAGGCTTGAAAATCCCCTTCACTGAGGCCTCTATCCACTCCCATCCCGCGAGCAAAGCTGCCCCAACAACAGGCCAGAACCCCCCCCCCACTGACATGAGCCTACCCCCGCCCGCCCCATACCTCACTTTAAAGTAGGAGCAGCTGGACGGCATTCGTTACATTCACGTATCATAGCTGCTTCTCTTACCAGAATATTTCACTCTATTCATTTACTTTTATTCTTTTTTACTTCATTGTGCACCTTTTGGACTGTTGTCCTATTCATCCCTCAGGTCCTTCTAATTTGTATATTGTAGGCTATATATTGGACTGCACTTTTGAGTTTTTTGTGATTTTATCTTTTATATCTTTTGTATTCTGACTGTTGATGTGACTGCTACGCTGCACACTAAGTCAAATTCCTCATAATGTGATTGGCTACGGTGGCAGTAAAAATGATACTGACTCTCATCTATTTTACTCTAAACAACAGTTATATAAAACTTCACCCCTGTACAGTTGTCATGAAAGATATGATTAGCTGTATATAGACCAGGCTGCACACATCTTTATTTATGCTGTAAACTCGAGCATGTTAACATGGAGGTGAATGGGGAATGACTCCCTCTTGGAGCCATTCGAGGAAGTGCCGTTTTTGGCACTTATGCACTGGCTTCATAGCCTGAGGTTGCCGCTCGGTTAACACACACACAAAGCATGCATGCACACACGCACAGACACGCACACACACACGCACGCATGCACGCACACACACACACACACACACACACACGAAGTACAAATGCAGAAGTGGGTCCTGTGCTATAATAATTTGCACGATGCTTTCCCTTGTTGGTCATAATTTGAGGAAGAAAAAATGTGAATGTTTTGAATTACCGTACATTTTGCCGCTTGCTTAGATTAGCGGCTTGAGTTAATAAATGCATTTCCAGATAGAGGAGGGTGGGGTGGTGGTGGTGGTGGTGGAGGGGGAGGGGGGTATTGAATCAGGTTTATTTACACAGCTTTGCGTTCGGTTTAGAAAGGATTAGATTTCATGCCCGAGCAAATACCTAATGAACAGCCATGAGAAATGACACGACGACCCGAGAAACTGAAATCCAGGCAAACTGAAAGACTGGGGGCTGATGGGGCTGTTACAAGACAAACATATACCTCATGTATGGATCCTTTCAGTGGTCAAGTGGAACGGACCTCTGAAATCAAACTCATGTATAGATCCTTACAGTGGTCAGGTGGAACGGACCTCTGAAATCAAACTCATGTATGATCCTTACAGTGGTCAGGTGGAACAGACCTCTGAAATCAAACTCATGTATGGATCCTTACAGTGGTCAGATGGAACGGACCTCTGAAATCAAACTCATGTATGATCCTTACAGTGGTCAGGTGGAACGGACCTCTGAAATCAAACTCATGTATGGATCCTTACAGTGGTCAGATGGAACGGACCTCTGAAATCAAACTCATGTATGATCCTTACAGTGGTCAGGTGGAACGGACCTCTGAAATCAAACTCATGTATGGATCCTTTCAGTGGTCAGGTGGAACAGACCTCTGAAATCAAACTCATGTATAGATCCTTACAGTGGTCAGGTGGAACGGACCTCTGAAATCAAACCTCATGTATGGATCCTTACAGTGGTCAGGTGGAACGGACCTCTGAAATCAAACTCATGTATGGATCCTTACAGTGGTCAGGTGGAACAGACCTCTGAAATCAAACCTCATGTATGGATCCTTCCAGTGGTCAGGTGGAACAGACCTCTGAAATCAAACTCATGTATGATCCTTACAGTGGTCAGGTGGAACGGACCTCTGAAATCAAACCTCATGTATAGATCCTTACAGTGGTCAGGTGGAACGGACCTCTGAAATCAAACTCATGTATGATCCTTACAGTGGTCAGGTGGAACGGACCTCTGAAATCAAACCTCATGTATAGATCCTTCCAGTGGTCAGGTGGAACGGACCTCTGAAATCAAACTCATGTATAGATCCTTACAGTGGTCAGGTGGAACGGACCTCTGAAATCAAACTCATGTATGGATCCTTCCAGTGGTCAGGTGGAACGGACCTCTGAAATCAAACTCATGTATGGATCCTTCCAGTGGTCAGGTGGAACGGACCTCTGAAATCAAACTCATGTATGGATCCTTCCAGTGGTCAGGTGGAACGGACCTCTGAAATCAAACCTCATGTATGGATCCTTACAGTGGTCAGGTGGAACGGACCTCTGAAATCAAACTCATGTATAGATCCTTACAGTGGTCAGATGGAACGGACCTCTGAAATCAAACTCATGTATGGATCCTTCCAGTGGTCAGGTGGAACGGACCTCT
Source organism: Poromitra crassiceps (assembly GCF_964638095.1). Lineage (NCBI taxonomy): Eukaryota > Metazoa > Chordata > Actinopteri > Beryciformes > Melamphaidae > Poromitra > Poromitra crassiceps. The sequence continues at coordinate 87,543,566 of NC_139625.1, read as the reverse complement.
GAAATCAAACTCATGTATAGATCCTTACAGTGGTCAGGTGGAACGGACCTCTGAAATCAAACTCATGTATGGATCCTTCCAGTGGTCAGGTGGAACGGACCTCTGAAATCAAACTCATGTATGGATCCTTACAGTGGTCAGGTGGAACGGACCTCTGAAATCAAACTCATGTATGGATCCTTCCAGTGGTCAGGTGGAACGGACCTCTGAAATCAAACCTCATGTATGGATCCTTACAGTGGTCAGGTGGAACGGACCTCTGAAATCAAACTCATGTATAGATCCTTACAGTGGTCAGATGGAACGGACCTCTGAAATCAAACTCATGTATGGATCCTTACAGTGGTCAGGTGGAACAGACCTCTGAAATCAAACTCATGTATAGATCCTTACAGTGGTCAGGTGGAACGGACCTCTGAAATCAAACTCATGTATGGATCCTTACAGTGGTCAGGTGGAACGGACCTCTGAAATCAAACTCATGTATGGATCCTTTCAGTGGTCAGGTGGAACGGACCTCTGAAATCAAACCTCATGTATAGATCCTTCCAGTGGTCAGATGGAACGGACCTCTGAAATCAAACTTATGTATAGATCCTTACAGTGGTCAGGTGGAACGGACCTCTGAAATCAAACTCATGTATAGATCCTTACAGTGGTCAGGTGGAACGGACCTCTGAAATCAAACCTCATGTATAGATCCTTCCAGTGGTCAGATGGAACGGACCTCTGAAATCAAACTTATGTATAGATCCTTACAGTGGTCAGGTGGAACGGACCTCTGAAATCAAACTCATGTATAGATCCTTACAGTGGTCAGGTGGAACGGACCTCTGAAATCAAACTCATGTATGGATCCTTTCAGTGGTCAGGTGGAACGGACCTCTGAAATCAAACCTCATGTATAGATCCTTACAGTGGTCAGATGGAACGGATCTCTGAAATCAAACTCATGTATGGATCCTTACAGTGGTCAGGTGGAACGTACCTCTGAAATCAAACTCATGTATGGATCCTTCCAGTCGTCAGATGGAACAGACCTCTGAAATCAAACCTCATGTATGGATCCTTACAGTGGTCAGGTGGAACGGACCTCTGAAATCAAACCTCATGTATGGATCCTTACAGTGGTCAGATGGAACGGACCTCTGAAATCAAACTCATGTATGGATCCTTCCAGTCGTCCGATGGAACAGACCTCTGAAATCAAACTCATGTATGGATCCTTCCAGTCGTCCGATGGAACGGACCTCTGAAATCAAACCTCATGTATGGATCCTTACAGTGGTCAGATGGAACGGACCTCTGAAATCAAACCTCATGTATGGATCCTTACAGTGGTCAGATGGAACAGACCTCTGAAATCAAACTCATGTATGGATCCTTACAGTGGTCAGGTGGAACGGACCTCTGAAATCAAACTCATGTATGGATCCTTACAGTGGTCAGGTGGAACAGACCTCTGAAATCAAACTCATATGGATCCTTCCAGTGGTCAGGTGGAACAGACCTCTGGAATCAAACCTCATGTATGGATCCTTACAGTGGTCAGGTGGAACAGACCTCTGAAATCAAACCTCATGTATGGATCCTTACAGTGGTCAGATGGAACAGACCTCTGAAATCAAACCACATGTATGGATCCTTACAGTGGTCAGATGGAACAGACCTCTGAAATCAAACTCATGTATGGATCCTTACAGTGGTCAGGTGGAACAGACCTCTGAAATCAAACTCATGTATAGATCCTTACAGTGGTCAGGTGGAACGGACCTCTGGAATCAAACCTCATGTATGGATCCTTACAGTGGTCAGATGGAACAGACCTCTGAAATCAAACCACATGTATGGATCCTTACAGTGGTCAGATGGAACAGACCTCTGAAATCAAACCACATGTATGGATCCTTACAGTGGTCAGGTGGAACAGACCTCTGAAATCAAACTCATGTATAGATCCTTACAGTGGTCAGATGGAACGGACCTCTGAAATCAAACTCATGTATGGATCCTTACAGTGGTCAGGTGGAACAGACCTCTGAAATCAAACCTCATGTATGGATCCTTACAGTGGTCAGATGGAACAGACCTCTGGAATCAAACCTCATGTATGGATCCTTACAGTGGTCAGGTGGAACGGACCTCTGAAATCAAACTCATGTATAGATCCTTACAGTGGTCAGGTGGAACAGACCTCTGAAATCAAACTCATGTATGGATCCTTACAGTGGTCAGGTGGAACGGACCTCTGAAATCAAACCTCATGTATAGATCCTTACAGTGGTCAGGTGGAACGGACCTCTGAAATCAAACCTCATGTATAGATCCTTTCAGTGGTCAAGTGGAACAGACCTCTGAAATCAAACTCATGTATAGATCCTTACAGTGGTCAGGTGGAACGTACCTCTGAAATCAAACTCATGTATAGATCCTTACAGTGGTCAAGTGGAACAGACCTCTGAAATCAAACTCATGTATGGATCCTTACAGTGGTCAAGTGGAACAGACCTCTGAAATCAAACTCATGTATGGATCCTTACAGTGGTCAAGTGGAACAGACCTCTGAAATCAAACTCATGTATAGATCCTTACAGTGGTCAGGTGGAACGTACCTCTGAAATCAAACTCATGTATAGATCCTTACAGTGGTCAGGTGGAACAGACCTCTGAAATCAAACCTCATGTATGGATCCTTACAGTGGTCAGATGGAACAGACCTCTGGAATCAAACCTCATGTATGGATCCTTACAGTGGTCAGGTGGAACGTACCTCTGAAATCAAATTTATGTATGGATCCTTACAGTGGTCAGGTGGAACGTACCTCTGAAATCAAATTTATGTATGGATCCTTACAGTGGTCAGGTGGAACAGACCTCTGAAATCAAACTCATGTATAGATCCTTACAGTGGTCAGGTGGAACGGACCTCTGAAATCAAACTTATGTATAGATCCTTACAGTGGTCAGATGGAACGGACCTCTGAAATCAAACTCATGTATGGATCCTTACAGTGGTCAGGTGGAACGGACCTCTGAAATCAAACCTCATGTATGGATCCTTACAGTGGTCAGGTGGAACGGACCTCTGAAATCAAACTCATGTATGGATCCTTACAGTGGTCAGGTGGAACAGACCTCTGAAATCAAACTTATGTATAGATCCTTACAGTGGTCAGGTGGAACGGACCTCTGAAATCAAACTTATGTATAGATCCTTACAGTGGTCAGGTGGAACGGACCTCTGAAATCAAACTCATGTATGGATCCTTACAGTGGTCAGGTGGAACGGACCTCTGAAATCAAACCTCATGTATGGATCCTTACAGTGGTCAGATGGAACGGACCTCTGAAATCAAACCTCATGTATGGATCCTTCCAGTGGTCAGGTGGAACGGACCTCTGAAATCAAACTTATGTATGGATCCTTACAGTGGTCAGGTGGAACGGACCTCTGAAATCAAACTCATGTATGGATCCTTACAGTGGTCAGATGGAACAGACCTCTGAAATCAAACTCATGTATGGATCCTTACAGTGGTCAGATGGAACAGACCTCTGAAATCAAACCTCATGTATGGATCCTTACAGTGGTCAGGTGGAACAGACCTCTGAAATCAAACTCATGTATGGATCCTTACAGTGGTCAGGTGGAACAGACCTCTGAAATCAAACTCATGTATAGATCCTTACAGTGGTCAGATGGAACAGACCTCTGAAATCAAACTCATGTATGGATCCTTACAGTGGTCAGATGGAACAGACCTCTGAAATCAAACTCATGTATGGATCCTTACAGTGGTCAGGTGGAACAGACCTCTGAAATCAAACCTCATCTATGGATCCTTACAGTGGTCAGGTGGAACAGACCTCTGAAATCAAACTCATGTATAGATCCTTACAGTGGTCAGATGGAACAGACCTCTGAAATCAAACTCATGTATGGATCCTTACAGTGGTCAGGTGGAACAGACCTCTGAAATCAAACTCATGTATGGATCCTTACAGTGGTCAGGTGGAACAGACCTCTGAAATCAAACTCATGTATGGATCCTTACAGTGGTCAGATGGAACGGACCTCTGAAATCAAACTCATGTATGGATCCTTACAGTGGTCAGGTGGAACGGACCTCTGAAATCAAATTTATGTATGGATCCTTACAGTGGTCAGGTGGAACGGACCTCTGAAATCAAACTCATGTATGGATCCTTACAGTGGTCAGGTGGAACAGACCTCTGAAATCAAACTCATGTATGGATCCTTACAGTGGTCAGATGGAACAGACCTCTGAAATCAAACTCATGTATGGATCCTTACAGTAGTCAGATGGAACAGACCTCTGAAATCAAACTCATGTATGGATCCTTACAGTAGTCAGATGGAACAGACCTCTGAAATCAAACTCATGTATGGATCCTTACAGTGGTCAGGTGGAACGGACCTCTGAAATCAAACCACATTAAACGGCTCCAGGCATCAAATTAATTAAGGCTGAAATGGCGGGGAAAGTGCTGCGCCAACATAAACATAATCACATAATTATTGAAGAAATAATGATGTTAACAACTCTGTTTCACTGAAGCACGGCGTATTCCATTTTCCATAGATACTCGACGAAGTGGCGTAGGAACAAAACACGCATAATGAAGAGCTCAAGTTTAACATGTAATTAAGATGCTTTCAAACTCAGCTGAAAGGCAGTTTGGATTTGAGTTGAGTGCACTTTTGGTATCCTCCATATCCTAAGCATTACTTGAGAAATAATTGATTGTAAATAGAGGGCCCGTTCGTGACTGTAATTTGTCTCTTTTGCAGCACAAAGTGGTTTATTGTGTTTGTTCCTCCCAAAAGGTGCAGCATTCATCTTCAAATACATTACTGCAGTGTGCAAAATGATTATGGAGTGTGGAGTGCATTGACTAATCCTATAATAGCCTCTCTGATCAGCTGTGTGCACTAATATGGATAATACTATATAATAATTGCTCGTCTCATGGCACCTGGTTTTGCCGTCTTTTTGCTCAATGAGAAAAACACTAACAATAATTGGTTGGCGCTTGGTTCCAGCCTTAAAACTCATTATATAAGGATTTTTCAAAATGTCTATGGAGAAAATGAATGGAGAATTATCTTCCGCACTGGGAGACGTCACATGACTGTTGAGCGCTATAATGTATTTGTTGTGGTTGTATTTGTATTGTATTTTGTCGGACCGCTGCCACAGATGCAAAATGAATTTCCGAAAGGACAAATAAACAAAACGAACTAATACCACCCTCACTTGTTGCCATGATCTTCAAGATCCTTGTTTCTTTGTTTGGAAGTTGAGGCACTCCAGTCTCATTTGGTGCTCAGCAGCACTCTGCACTGTGCTCCCCACATTACATTAGGCTACATTAGATTATACGCTTTCATGACTATAGGTTGAATCACTGTTAAAGGAACACTCCGCCCATTTTCAACCAGCTTTGTATCATTAGAACATCAGTAGTATATCATAAAACTGTAAACGGTTTTGAAGTCTGTCATTTAATTTGACAGTTATTGAGTGTTAAAGTGTGGACCAGTGACATCACTGGTCCACACTAACTCAAATTAATAACTCATTAACTCAAATCAACTCTCAATAACTGTCAAACTATTCATCATTCATCTAGTTTGACAGTTATTGAGAGTTGATTTGAGTTAATGAGTTATTAATTTGAGTTAGTGTGGACCAGTGATTGGTCCACACTTTAACACTCAATAACTGTTAAATTAAATGACAGACTTCAAAACAGTTTTCAGTTTTCTGATATACTACTGATGTTCTAATGATACAAAGCTGGTTGAAAATGGGCAGAGTGTTCCTTTAAGTGCTATCAATCATAGTGACAAAATGGATGCAGACCTATTATGAAAATGTCACCAATTGTTACTTTATTCGGTCTGTGAGTTCAATTAGAAATGGTGTTTTTTTACGAGGTCAGATGATAAGTGACACACAGGAACATTTTATAGGGCATCACGACTATACTGCATTTTACTAGCCATCAACTTCTCCCAAAATGTAGTCAACTACAGTAGTTGAGTCCCGCGAGATATATCATATTTTTTCACCCAATAAAAAGGATCAATTCTCGTCAAAAAGGTCTCAAAAACAGTCCGTAAAGGGTTAACTAATGTAGGCGGGACCAACCTGGGGGTATGTGAAATAGCAGAGTCCTGATTGGCTCTGAGAGGCTGTTTACAAATGAGCCGCTAAACCCCAGCAGCATGTCTGCGATAGCGACTGTTTGATTGCAGTAACATTACAACATAGACAGGTCTCTTTCCATCTCTAAATACCTCAAATCTATGTTCAATTTATTTATTTATATTTATTCCTAAAACTACAGAGGAACGATTATTCGACAATGTTGCACAGTGATGACAAGTGGTTATGGTAGTCGACTAGTCTGTGAAACCCCTAGAGCTAAACTTGAACTCCAGATCAATTCAAGTCAATTTGATTGATACTGTATAGTGTCAGGGCGGGGTTTATTCTGCCTCATTAGTTTTAATCTTGTTATCTAAAATTCTGAAACTTTATCAATATTATATATGAATGAGTTCATGTTACATTTGAATGGCCACCAGCAGGTTAACATACAGGGCAAAGCCTCCCCTGCCTGTTGTCACTGTGCTTTGGTGCGCCGTCTCCGCGGTGGGTAGAGGCCACCTGGCACTGCCATCACGACACTGTAGGAGCCAACTAGTAATGACAATAACAACTTTAACACATTGAGTGCCAGTCATGTTTTCAATCCTGTAGGTAAGTTGTGCCAGGGGTGTTTTTGACGATTCTGGCTCATTTTACAACAGCCGAGGATTATTTTCTGTTAAGAATTCATGAACACCAATCATCTAAAAATAACTAATAGAATGTGTGCTTTCTCTGTCTAAAAGAGTTAGTTTGCAGAGTTAGTAGTTATGTAGATATTAGCCGTTGAGTACAGCATGGTTTCAGCGTCTGGAAATTTATTCAGAGATAAATGGCTTTTTGTGAAACAGTCACTTTAACCATTCATTTTTGGCATCAGTAAGACCGTCAGACATTCTAAACAATAGTTTTGAACAGTAATTTCCTCCATAACAACAGGAAACACCCCTCTCATTCAAACTCCTCCCTCCGTGTGTCTTCTCCTCCTTCCTCCTGGCTTTACAGCGGGCGTGTCAGAAGCGCGTTGCTGCTGCCTGCCTGCCTGCGTGCCTGCCTGCCTGCTTGCCTGCGTGCGGACGCTCCTTGTGCGAGTCAAGATGGGCCGGGGAATGCGTGGGCGATGGGCAGATGTTGATTCTGGCCTTTCTGAGGTGTTTCAAAGTGTGTTTCACCTATAATCTATTTTGCAAATCGCTCTCCGCTCTCTGTGTGCTGCTGCCTGCGCGCGGCCGCTCTCGGCCAAGACAAGTCTGAAATGGATTACTGTAAAATCGCCTCGCCATTTCCTTGAATGGCTTTCTCCCGCGGCAGTTTTTTCTTTGATTTCGGTCGTCTGGGGGAGCACTGTCAACACTTAGTGGGTCGGTAAAATAGATTATACACATTCTCTTGCTCCAATAGTGATCTCGAAGATGTAAAAGTTGTTGATTGATGTCCCACCGTCAAAAAAAAAAAATGTTTATGTAAGACGAGTAAACTCGGCTCTGGCACTCAAGCGTTGGATTATGTAAGACGAATTATCTCGGCTATGGCACTTAACGTGTTAATAATAGTAAACATATGACTAATAATTATAATTATTATAATAATAATAATAGTAGTATTAGTAGTAGTAGTAGTAGTAGCGGTGGGTCCCCTTCACTGGCATTAATATTGGGATCATGGAGGGTCCATCCTCCGTCCGCGCCCACAGCCCCTGCGGGATGAGAACAGCACTCCAGGGAAGAAGCCAAGTGCCAGATGCTGATATCATGGTTTGTGCTTCGGCCCGCTCCCCCATCGAGCACCCGGAGCAATCCAGTTCAAATCTTGTTTAACTGAATAAATCAACTCACCAGCTTCCCAGGCATTGTCCCCTCAGTTTGTAAGTCTGGCTCACCCCTTGGACATGCGTTAATATTTCAATGGCCATGAAACCGCCTATCGAGCGCCCTGCAAAATTATATTCACAAGATGTGCCAGCTGGGTGCAAACACTACTTCTGTACGTAGCCTACTGAGAAAATAAATCATTAGCATTTCAAAGGTTCTCAGGGATTTTCCAGCCCTTTTCTACCTGGAAACCGATTAAAAGACCCTTTGAGGGAGTTTTGACAGGGTCATTCTTAGAACTTCATGACAGCATGCGCAGAACATTAGACTCTAAAGGCAAAGACATGGTCGAGCGAGGCACCCAGGCGTGAGGGGCGCGCGCCTCCGCTAGCGCGTACCTGAAGATTTTTCTAACCGCTAGCGCGTACCTGAACGCGTACCAGCGCGCAGCTCCCAGGTCGCGCTGCGCTTTGCAGGAGATAGGGAGAGAAATTAAATGAAGAAGAAAGTACAATGAGCCATGTTTTGAAAACATTTCTTCACCCATCCCAGCGAGCACAAAACGTTTTTTCAACGTTGATTTTTAGTTGAAATCTGGGTGATATTGGGTTTGAACGTCTAAGACCTAATTTCACCCTCTTTTCAACCGGCTAAAATGCGGTTACAACGTCAACGTGTAAAAAAACACAATTTGGTTCATCATATTGTTAAAACATTTGTTGTAGCTTGGAATAGAGGCAATATTGATAGTGTGTGGATTGGCATTTGTCCATTTTATTGTGTAACTGAGCGTTGAAATCTGGTCTATACGAAAACTACATTTCAACGCATTTTATGTCACATTAAATATCATAAATATGGGACTATATAGGCTATGTGGTGCCAGCAAAAAGCTTCCAGGACACAACTATGGTTAATAGTTTAGCGCAATACTATAAAATAATGAATTCAGTTCCTGCCGCAACATGCATGCGCAAGTACTTAATTGCTAGCTATACTAACCGTGACTGACTAGACTAGACCAAAGCAAGTCTGCACCGGTCTGCACCAAGTGCGGAACGAGGTGCTCTGGGCACGCTATGTTATTCCTCTGCGAGGAGGCTCTGTGTACCTCCTCAGTCTCTGGTGTTAAATGAAGTAACCTCTGAAGCCATAGGCTACAGCCTATAGACAACACACACACACACAACATAATTTTAGTCTGTTACATTAATATAATAGTCTCGTACACATCACATAAAATAACTTAACTCCCGATCGTCGACAATCATGTAGTCTACAAGTTGTGTGCGAGATAGAGTATATATGTGCCCAGCTCTCTATAGAGTATAAGAAAATGTATAGCTCAGTGCGTTAAGCGGACTGGCTTGAATGTGGGAAAGCGGGGTTCGAATCCCGTGTGCGCTGCTGAATTTTTAATTTAAGAACCTGGTGAAATATGGTCTAAATCTGAACGTTCAATAAACGTCTGCAAATAGTGGGTGAAAAAACTTTCACTTTTAAACCTTCCTTGCACGTTTTTTCAACGTTGACCCTAAACGTTTTTTAAACGTCTTTTCAACCGAAAAATGCTCGCTGGGATGTGGTAAAATTTGTAACTGTTGATTTTGAGTCATTTCAAGTAAATGTGCTGTGTTGAGAGAGAGATCAGCACAAAGTAGACTATCAGGGCTGAAACAAGTTTGGTGATTCTATTCATGTGCTGATACACGTTCCAAGTACTTATGGTTTTAAAGGTATATTCCACCCAAATACTACATTCTGTCCCAGTACTTGTGTTTGTTTCCCAGGCTCACGCCGTGGCACTGTCAGAAACCTCTTCATTTTGCTAACAGCTAGCTAGACATCCAACACAACGTTGTAAGAGGCTGACATTTTGGCGCAAAGCAGGGTGGGAAGGCTACATTTACAGTATTGAATTCATAGAACGTAACACAACCTCCAATGTCCCCAAATATAACACACATCTGTCCCGTTATTTATTTAGATTGTTCATTCAAAAACAGGTTTAGTTTATTTTACACGGGAGTTGATCTGAGCGCCCGTTGAAAACGTCTGATCTACAATATTGTCTCCAGAAATATCAATAGTTCAGCTCTTAGGGGCTGCAGTGTAAATGCGAAGCCTGCCGGGTCGCCGGGCCCGGGCCCTGTTGAGCAAGTGTTGCACCGGCACTGTGGCTCTCAGGGGATATATTGAGTAGCTGAGGAGCTACTGAAGCATAGGCTGTTCTGCCATGTCACACGCTGCTCCTACCAATTGGTGTAAATTGTTCACAGAGAATATTGCAAAACAAACAAAATATCCCTGTAAGGCAAGGCAAGTTTATTTGCACAGCACATTTCATACACAGAGGCAATTCAAACTGCAAACTGCTTTACATAAAATAGATAAAAGAAAAGAGCATACAGAAATCAAAAGATTACAAAGTGAAAAAGATAAGGTTCATGTAAAAGAACAAGCAAAATGTATGACGTTAAAAGAATCAAATCAAGTAACATAGAGAGTTAATTTCCAATAAAGGAAACATGGAATCAAGTGAAAACATGTCTTGGTATTTCTAGCAGAGATGCACACAAGTAGTTTGCAAGTCCAAGTCAAGTCTCAAGTATTTGAACTATAGGGTCCAAGTCAAGTGTCAAGTCTCTTATGAATGAGCGTTCTATCATCTGCTGCATGCCATCCGGTCTTAGTAGCCTACTTCAACACCTGGGTGTGATTTTTAATTTGCCAATCAGTTCCCAGGTTTTTAATTTGTCAATCAGAATGCGATCTCACTGCGCTGCGCAGAGGAGGTTACTGCCTGCTTTTTGAAAATCATCTTTCCTCAGTCGAGTTGTTGTAGAATCTAAGAGCTCCGCATGTCAGTCATTCACACTGCTATGGATTTTCATTCTGTTTACCCGATCAAACATTGCCCCGAGAAGAGCAACGATAAATCAATGTTGATGAGCTGTAAACCAGAAACAACAAACTGTATGTACTGTCTCTCATCTTTTCCTTTTCTCTACCAAGGCCCTGAGGTTAATATAATGCACATGTACGTGAATAAGGTGTGTGTGAGAGAGCGATAGCATATTTCCTTAATCAGACTATGTTTCTCCCAGCTGTTTTAACACTTTCAGTGCCACGGCCCTTGGGCAAAAGGTTGCTTGCTGTGCCACATAGGCCGCAATGCATTTTAAAACAGTCATATAATTTCTTTAATAATTACTATGTAAACACTGAACACGCACAAATAACGATGAGACTCTCTTCTATCACCTGCAAAAAAAAGTTTATTGATCCCATTTTCCGTTCTTTAGTTATGAGCCGGAGAAGATAGCTTGATTGAACGAAAAACAGAGCTTTTTTTCTACGAGCTGAGATAATGAGCCTTTTGTGAAATTAAACATTTCAAGCACATCACTGACTCTGAAGCTAATTTTCTGATGTAGTCACACCTCAAAAATAATTTCCTTCAATAAAACAGTGAAGGCAAGGGAATTTTGTTTGGAAGAATAATATTTTTAGCTGAAACCAGCAGCGCTGGCGCCTGCATGCGCTGCTGGTTGCAGCTTCTTGCTGATCTTTTGCTGCTGGTGGGCATCGGATATTCTGGCTTGCGTTTGCCAACCCTGTCCTGCTGTCTGGGTCTGTGTTGTGTACTTGGCTCTGCGTGCCCACCTCCCCCCCTCCTCCTCCCCCCCCCCCCCCCGTTGTGGGAGGAGTGTCTCTCTGCTCTGCTGTTTTCTCTGCCTGTGCTCAGCACTGAAAAAGTCCGCTAGATCCTGCTTTTTTACAGCCGCGTGTACCAGCTCCCATGCTTCGAGTTGAGAATAATAACAAATCCACGGCTGATCATGTGTTGCAGCGGACACGGAGGCTGTTGCAGCGGACACCGAGGTGCTCAATTGTGATAGCAGATTGGCTGCTGCAGGGGCACAGCTAAACGTTGCTTCAATGAAGCCGCTGCATACGGACGGATGCGATGCGATTTCCTTCCCCCCAATGACTTCTTCTGTGTGTTTCACTCCACGTTCTCTCATCTGGAGAGCGCTGTCGCCACCTAAGGGTTCTGTAAAATAGGTTAGACACATTCAATACCTCTGAATATTGTAAGAGGCGATGTAAGAGGCATAGATCGACACCCCCCCGTCAAAATTTTTTTTTCGAGTTATTGACGCCATTTGGCGTCGCTGGCACTCTACGGTAAATTTCTAATGACGCCATATGGCGTCGCTGGCACTGAATGTGTTAATATGAAATCCAGGCATTCCTTGACCACCAGGTGAAATACGTATGGAAATATGAGGATACATTTTACTGTTGATTTTATTTTCTTTGTCTATTTGTTTTCTTGTTTCTGTTATATGTTATACTTTGTACAGATTATTGTCATTAAGATGGTCTGCTGCTCTGGTTTTAACTTTTGTATAGCCATGGACTAAGATAGAGGCTTTTTAAAAATCCTTTTCACCTTGAAGAGTGTGGCTGGAATATCTTTTTTAACACGTTCATTGCCAACGACGTGTAAACACGTTTTCAGAATCCAGCTGTTGACTGCCAGCGACGTGTTAACACGTCGTTGGCATCGATTTTTTTTTTTTGACGGTGGGTTGTGCATCTAACCCTTTTACATCTCTTATATAAGTATTGGACGTGTACAACGTGTACAACCCATTCCACCGACCCACTAAGTGGCGACAAGGAAGTAGGAAGGCAAGCAAAAAGCAGTGTGATCCATTTCCATTCTCATGAAAATGGATTGGCGGAGGCGCTTTCGTTTTCGAGCTGATTGCTGGCGGTGCGGGATTGCAAACTTGCATGGTGGATTGCGGATGGAGCACACGTTGAGGCACGCAGCGTAAATATGACCAGAGTCGCAGGGGCTTCATCGGAGCTCTCGGCCAGGGCTCCGGGAGGCGGGCGAGTCCAGCCGGGCTTCCTCGGGGAGCGGCCACGCAGACAGGCACAGCCAGGCACAGCGGCAGCGGGGCAGTCAGACTGGTGACAAGCTTGTGGTGCAGCAGGCCATGTTGCCTTGCAAAATAGCACCAAATTGGAAACAGCCATAAAAGGCTTTTAGAATGGGATTTTCAACCCATTCTTTTTTGTTTCTTTTTCGCTCTAATTTAGAGTAATTTAATTTCTATTCAGAAATTTATTTGAGAGGTCGAGAGTATGAGAAAGTGCATTTGCACAGGTAGGAAAGTGCTTGTGACACGGCGCTGCAGCCAAGAAGAACGCCCACGGAGGGAGGAGTTGAGCAGAGGGGAGTTTCCTGCTGTTATGGAGGAAATTACTGTTCAAAACTATTGTTTAGGTCTTACTGATGCCAAAAATGAATGGTTAAAGTGACTGTTCTATCGAATTTCACAAAAAGCCGTTTATCTCTGAATATTTTTTCTGACGCTAAAACCATGCTGTATTCAATTGCTAATGCTTACATAACTACTAACTCTACAAACTAACTCTTTTAGACAGAGAAAGTACACATTCTATTAGTACTTTTGAGATATTGTATGTTCACAAACTCCAAGCAGAAAAGAATCCTCGGCTCTTGTAAAATGAGCCAGAATCCTCAAAAAACGGCTTGGCAGAAGCTACCTACAGCAAAAAAAAACGGCTGGCAGTCAATGTGTTAAGTTCACTATTTTTTATATTATGGTACTTTTTTTTAACTCTTATATTTTTATAACTATTTTTTCATTTACAAAAGGAGACACACTTAGAGATCCTCTGTCTTAATTGATCCAGCCCACTCCCACGAGCACCTGTTCGCTGTCCACACTGATTCACCTAAGGACCCACGCAGCACTCCTATCCACTTGAGATTGTTATTTGGTTTTCTGAGGTAGAGGCCCATAATAAGCCCTTTCAGGGTTTCTCGTCTCTACCTGCACTTTACTTTCTTGTTTGCATTTTTTATCCATCTTATATTTATGTATGCAAATACATAAAAAAAATAAAAAAAATAAAAAATGGTTAACCTCTCTTGTAAAACTCTCCTCCACCCGTAACCAAAGAGACTCAGCAGCTCAGCAAGCGTCATTTTTCTTCATCCATAAGCACCTGGCAGAAACTCCTGTCTTATTTACTGTATATATTTATTTGGAAAAAAATATATATAGTAAAATTATGTCCAGGCCATTTATCATCTTTTTTCCTGTCGAGCAGATGAAGTGCTTCGATTGCAAATACAGTCGGGAATCCGGCGCCAGCCCTGAAAGCATGTTCATCACTATCAGCCTTCAGAGAGCAGTGATCACGGAAGACGCCACAGTCGAAGCAACAGCATAATCAGAGGGCTGGAAGAGTCTCCTGGTAGCAGAGACACTGTGGAAATGTCAGTATTTTCGGTGTAGCGGAGGTGATTGGAATCACATGACAAGAACAGGGCAGGCTTAAAAAAAAGAACAACACTTCTCACTCGAATGGTATAATGCATCAGATTGCACATGTACTGTACCCTCATAATAGCACCTCTTGTGGTGGTGAAAGGGCAGCGCATAGAGTCCATGCACCGGTTTAGACCTTCCATCGTCTCTTTAAAGGCCTTTTCTCCTTTAGACAAATGGTACTCTGCTTTAAAAGCCTCCTAAGCCGCAGAAGAGGCTAGCGCTAGGCTAATAATGCAGCACTCTGGGCCGCTGAGAGATGCCGCTGCTCCACTCAATCTCTATTTTCAAAATGTTTTTGACAGCTGCTCTTTAAATTACACAGCATCCATTCACTTTGCTCTCAACCCCAGACATTTGAAACCTCAATATGGATGTTGCTGTGTGTGTGTGTGTGTGTGTGTGTGTGTGTGTGTGTTGCATTGCCGCTAGGGGCCGAAGCATCTATAAGCGGGCGCATGCGCAGTTGACTAGAACCCTCCGAGGCTAACAATTGAGCTAACACTAGCTAGCGGGGGGCTAACCATACTGGAGGTATTCTATTACTATAGATGGGTCACCGCAGGCTTTGCCAATTCTAACAAATGGTAGCAGCAAGTCTCCCAAATGGTCACGTGGTCACCTGACCTCTCCCCTGAAGTGTTGTGAGAGGACTGTGCCTGGTGACGCAGGGTTAGTGCTGACCTAGCAAGCTAACTTGAAATAGAGATTGTGAGTTCCCAAACTCCACACAAACCACACATATAAACGGCTCAATACAGTTGAAACTAAGATATTCCATAAAAAAAAAATCTAGCCTCAGATTTAGCTACATCAACTTCAGCTTTAGCTTTAGCTAATCGCTCCTTGCTAACATGAGTTCCTGTTGCCAAATCTCACGAGAGTGTGTTGCTGAGATAGAGACAGGTCTTGAACAAGTTTAATTTTCTCCTGATCTGTCTGAAAAATGCCATTTTAGTGTCAGAATATTCTGAAGATATGTGGCTTCGGAGAATGGGCCGAATATTTGGGGGCAGGCGCGGACTGCATAATCGGGCACGTCGGGCAAATGCCCGGTGGCCTGGCCTGGCCTGAAAAAAATATATATATATATATATTGTGCCCGCAGTCAGGCCACTCACTGAACAGCAGGCCAGGCAGGCCACTGAGGCCAGTAGTGTTCCTATTTGCGTGGATAGCAGCCAGCAGACAGGCAGGCAGGAATGAGTTAACTTGTCAGTCAGACTCGTCCCAGCCCAGGCCACTGGAGGTGAGTCACACAGACAGACACATGATGATATAACGCAGTATGCACGATCTGATCACTCTTCCTTAAATACAGTTTGCTGTGAAGCGTTTGTACAGAGGCATGTTTTTGGTTTTACTTCTTCATATTATACTTGCAGTTATCTAGGCAATGTTGATGTTTCTATTAGTGAACAAATAGGTAACATGTATCATCGCGTTAGCATTATATTCACTCAATCTTGCTTCAAACGACCCAAATTGGCCTTCAAACGGCCAAAAAAACGGTCGGCGGCGTGCGCGCGCGTCGGCCCGTATTGGCCTGGCCTGCTTGGCCCGGCCTGAATTATGATCCCAGTCCGCCCCTGTTTGGGGGTGAAAGAATCTTTTATAATCTGAGATCACGTTGACTTTTCCCATTGACTCCAATAGACTCAGACCTGCCGACAACCTCCTAAGTGGGTGTGTCCATGGAAAGCCATGAGCAAAACCCGCGTGCCAAAATGACAGGAAGTGAGTTGAAGTTGGGCCGTCTTGCTTGAAATCCCATCGTCTTCTTTGGGCTAACTACGTTAATGCAGGAAAAGCCAAGTCATGACAGAGGAAAAAAAGATCAGACTGTTGAGAATATCAACATGTTCCTCAGACATATTATAAAATGACTATGGAAATCTCTATACAGCAAAAATGACTTTCCATACACTACGTCCATGACATCCGCCATTTTCTGAAAACGCCACAAGACGCGTCACAAGTCGTGAACTCGAAGCTTTCAGAGAATTTCCACTTAAGACAATGGTCCACTTTGACGTCACAAACCTCTAGTGACCCCACTCACCGCAGACATTCAAAACACAGGCTTTTCTTTAGCTAAAAATTCATGTAATAGTAAACATTCATTTGAGGCTATTTCATGTATATTATTGAGGACAGCAGCCGGAGGCAGAATAGCCTGCAGAACAAGCCACAGATTAGTGCATAGAGCGAGGATTTTATTTTCCCGGGTCAGGTCAGGATATGTACAGGTGCTGATCAAACAATGATTCAAATTAAACCATGAACAATGACAATTTAAAAGGCTACAGTAAGATAGGCTACAGATATGAGTTATATCTGGTTAACACAGACCCCACTAATAGGACTACTTACATTTTCTGCAGCATATTGCTGAACAGGCCACCTCCCTATAAGAAATACTTTTCTAATGAGGCAGGTCACATGTTATGGCTCTATCCATGACAATTACGTATATGAATGAAGGAATGTATATGTATGTATGTATTGAATTCCGGACCCAGAGGTTGGGAAACCCTGTTCTATGTACATCTCGAGGTCACAGCTGAAGAGAAGGAAGTGGCCTTCACTGTTGTTCTGGTGTTGCATTCAGGTTACATAATTGATGATGGAAAATTTAAGGAGCTTTTCTTTTCATATGAAAGGGCCTTAGGCTAGATACACACTAGAGGATTATCCAGTTGATTTCCAGCAGATTTGCTCATCCCGACAAAGGTGATCTGAAGTCAGCAGCACGATCATCTTGGCTATAGATGGTTCGGCGTATCATTCCCCATCCTCCTGCCTCAGCGTCTAGTGGGAGTACATTTACCACTGAGAGATTCACTCCTGTGAAATCCACTGTGTGATGCAATACGGTGTCAATATCGCGTAGGATTTTAAAGTTGTGTCCCCGGTTGACTCTGTTGGGTCTATGGGAGAGAAAGCACATTCTGTCTATGCTTGAGTATGATACTATGTATCTGAGGTGAGAATAATGTAACTTTTCAATAGATTTGGGTGATTGACATGTAGAGTTTTGTATTTCTTTCACGCACTTTCAAATTTGGCCTAACTTAGGTCCAGCCGGAGGTCCACATTCACCATTTGTACATTTTTATTTATATTTATCCACCTCAGTTGGTTGAACAGTTTTTGTCTCATTGTCTAAGAAATGCAAATCAAACTGGTGCAAACAAGTGCACCGCAAAAGCATGCGGTGTGTGTGTGTGTGTGTGTGTGTGTGTTTATATATATACTGTATATATATGTGTATATATATATATAACTAAGTGTACGCCAGCGTGAGTATAAAGTGCTTTTGCGGGGCTGTTTGATCACAAGCCACAGACTGTAAATGTCACAAGCAGTTTGTCTGCCAAGCGGACGAGCCTGACGTGTAGGCCGCGCTACGAGCTAATGCTAACGGTAACACTCGCTAACAAAAACAACAAACATATCCGCTGCATCATCACCAGCTTTGGTTTAACGTAATGCCAGCTTAGAGGTTTCCCCTCCTCTCAGAACCTGTGTGGGACATGGATTCCAAATTACAATAGTGTTGTGATCTGAAACTGTGAAAAACAGCAACATACTGCCAGCAGCCATGTTTGGCAAGGCAGAGCTGCCGTCGCAGCTGTGATGTCACGAGCGTGCGACAACAATAGGTCCGCTTCCAAGGCAAAAATAAAGCATGATTATCGGCTGATAATTTATCGGAAAAATGCCATTATCGGAATAATAAATAATAACGCAAAATGGCCATATCGGCCGATAATTAATCGGTCCGATAATTATCGTGCGTCCCTACAAAAAACGCTTTGTGTGCTGTTTTGTGCGCAATGGAAGTGCTCTCGACATGATTTCCAAAGCTTTCACGCGTGTTGTGTGTGCACGCCGCCTTATAATCCCACCACTTTATCCTCAGCCAGGAATGATTTATTACATCACTGATGACATCACAATTGTTAGAGTGACATCACTGATGACATCCAATTGCCTCAAGTGACATCACTGATGACATCACTTCCAGTTGAGTGACATCACTTCCGTCACAAATCGTGACTGACACCGCTCGGACAGATAGACACTGCCGGGACAGACAGATAGAGCCCACTGAGCTAATTTGAACTAAAGATAGGCTACAAGTTGTCAGGCTATCGGAGATGGCAGGAACCAGCGTCTGACGGAACAAAAAAGATGGGATTAAGAGGGTGCTCGCCTCCCCGTGTACGCTCTCCTGGAGTGTAGCTCACTGAGCCGGCTTACTTACCTGTATCACTGGCATTTCCTTCTGCACATTCAGTCTGTGCTGTGCATTACTTTACTGTTTCCCCTCTCCTCTGTGAAGGCGTTTTGGGACCCACGCCAAGGGCTTACATTAAGGCGCATTGACTCGCATATTGTGCCGCGTTAAGGTTAATAGATTCTACTTAGGATAAGCTTTGAGGGCGGCGCAATCGAAGACGTGGCAATCACTGTTAATCATATCCACTGGCGTCGGGTATTAGCACTGTGAGGTCAGCTGAGGGAAATGTCACATGAAAGGGTGTGTGCGTGGAAGAGACTGAGCGGATGACAAAGAAGGAGTGAAACTATGTGCATCATCAGTGTTGTGGGCAACACATTACAAAAGTAACATAGTACAGGTCATATTACTCTTAGCAGTAACACAGTAATATAACTTATTACCAATAGGATTTCAGTAATATTAGCCGATACCAGTTATTATGTGAAATAAAGCAAGTTGCAACTTGAAACTGAGCTGCTGTCGGCTCCTTGTTAGGTTGCATCAAGTTACATTATGATGCATTCATCTAGCTCAGACCTGGGCATTATGCGGCCCGGGAACCAGAACCGGTCCTCATGCCGGTTCTGCAAACCGCACCATTTTACTTATCAAGCTAAAAAAAAAAAAAAAAAAAATTAGGTGATTATGTAATTTGGCTGTTTGGAATGATTTTCAATATAAGAAATGCTGAAGAATAAGTGCATCCGTAGCGGCTTCTGGGACGTGAGTCGGGGTCTTAATTGGCCTCGGCTGGGTCTACTGGGCGAGGGTGTATGATGTTGACAGACCCGAAACACCTTACGACCCCAGATAACATCACTGATGACACGTCCTAGCGCATGCGGCAGTAGTGTATTTGAGAATGTAGAATCCTGGCTTGCCTCTGGCCAGTGACACTTAGGAAAGACTAGGTGACAACCAAGTATAGTTTGGTGACGAGCTGGAGAGACAGTTGACGGCCGGAGAGACGGCAACCCGGTACGGGATGGGATTAGCACCCCATCTTGGCTCTCTCGTGAGGGAGAAATCCACAAACGCTACGGATTAGCCTCCTGAAAATCTGCGCAAGATCGGCGCGGCCTGGGGTCCTCCAGGCTAGAGCGAGGTGCTCGACGCAGGTAAATGACGTGCAGCGCACAGGCCCTCTTGAGGCGTCCTTGAGGCATCCCTTCAGCCTCTGGATTGCCTTTGACATGAGGGGGGTCTGGTGAGACGAAGGAGGAGCACGGCCGGGAGAAACCCACAGAGCCTAGATCCTCCATGCACCGAAGGGCCAATACTGCGGCGTAGCACTAGCTCTATTGCAGCGGATTGGGTTCTCTTTTACCCCTCCCGCGGGCAACGTTGCAGATAGAGTAGTAAGGCTGATCCGTAGCGGCTTCTGGGACGTGAGTCGGGGTCTTAATTGGCCTCGGCTGGGTCTACTGGGCGAGGGTGTATGATGTTGACAGACCCGAAACACCTTACGACCCCAGATAACATCACTGATGACACGTCCTAGCGCATGCGGCAGTAGTGTATTTGAGAATGTAGAATCCTGGCTTGCCTCTGGCCAGTGACACTTAGGAAAGACTAGGTGACAACCAAGTATAGTTTGGTGACGAGCTGGAGAGACAGTTGACGGCCGGAGAGACGGCAACCCGGTACGGGATGGGATTAGCACCCCATCTTGGCTCTCTCGTGAGGGAGAAATCCACAAACGCTACGGATTAGCCTCCTGAAAATCTGCGCAAGATCGGCGCGGCCTGGGGTCCTCCAGGCTAGAGCGAGGTGCTCGACGCAGGTAAATGACGTGCAGCGCACAGGCCCTCTTGAGGCGTCCTTGAGGCATCCCTTCAGCCTCTGGATTGCCTTTGACATGAGGGGGGTCTGGTGAGACGAAGGAGGAGCACGGCCGGGAGAAACCCACAGAGCCTAGATCCTCCATGCACCGAAGGGCCAATACTGCGGCGTAGCACTAGCTCTATTGCAGCGGATTGGGTTCTCTTTTACCCCTCCCGCGGGCAACGTTGCAGATAGAGTAGTAAGGCTGATCCGTAGCGGCTTCTGGGACGTGAGTCGGGGTCTCAATTGGCCTCGGCTGGGTCTACTGGGCGAGGGTGTATGATGTTGACAGACCCGAAACACCTTACGACCCCAGATAACATCACTGATGACACGTCCTAGCGCATGCGGCAGTAGTGTATTTGAGAATGCACAGTATGTTTTCTATAATTAAAAGTGATCAAATTAGAGGTGTCGGCATGACAATATTTTTTGCCCCTCCGGCAACAATCTGTGTTTCTCATGTGCCATCCAGCCCATCCTCACAAGGAAAACGACAACATTGGTACATTTTCAACGTGGTTAAAAAGACTGATGTTTATGAGAGTGACCTCTTGCGGTGGTGTGAGTAAGTGCATGCGTGCAGTGCATACGCCAGATTCGGGAGCTGCAACCGCGAAGTAGTGGTCATCTCTAGCGGGCTTTAACGTAACGATGATATTGATGTTGAAATAGTTCGCTGACACGTACTGTAAGGGTGAAGGGGTGGGATATAATGTGCATGTCTTTCAACTTCATTGTCGCGAGAGGCCAATTTGCATCCCGACGTGTTTTTAACCATAACCCTCCCCCCCCCAATTGCCATTACACGGCTGCTGCCCGAAACGTCCATTGTGTGGCAATAAATCTTTAAACTTGGAGTGCTGTCCTTTTCGTTTTTTTTAATTAGACTTGTTTTAGGGATCCAGCACCCAGTTTATACAGCCTGCCTTAAAGTAAGGAGTTGAGAGTGCTATCTTTGATTTTTTATAACCATAACCCAAACCATAACCCAAACCATAACCCAAACCCGTCATTTTACTTTTAATTGCTAGTTGCCTAAACATAAGCAAAGTTGCTAGTTGCCTAAACATAAGCAAAGTTGTTTTAGCTGCCTAAACATAACTGTTTTCAACCAGGAAACGCGGTCCCACCAATCCCACCGAGCCCGGTGTATAAGCCTCCATCTGTGGCAGCTCGGTGCTAGCAGCTAGCACCAAGCTGCTATCACCAAGCTGCTAGCAGCTAGCACCGAGCAGCTAGCACCAAGCTGCTATCACCGAGCAGCTAGCACCAAGCTGCTATCACCAAGCTGCTAGCAGCTAGCACCGGGCAGCTAGCACCAAGCTGCTATCACCAAGCAGCTAGCACCAAGCTGCTAGCAGCTAGCACCGGGCAGCTAGCACCAAGCTGCTATCACCAAGCTGCTAGCAGCTAGCACCGGGCAGCTAGCACCAAGCTGCTAACAGCTAGCACCGAGCAGCTAGCACCAAGCTGCTAGCAGCTAGCACCGAGCAGCTAGCACTGCTCAGCTGCACTGTCCTCCCGGTGTCCACCCGCTATACGACCACCCGCAATGCCGACCTTAGGTTTAGGCGTGGGGGGTGGGAGAGGTTCGGTTTAGGGTTAGGGTCTGGGCGAGGTTAGGTTTAGGCGTGGGGGTGGGGGAGGTTAGGGTTAGGGTCTGTGGGAGGTTAGGTTTAGGCGTGGGGGGAGGTTAGGTTTAGGCGTGGGGGCTTGGAGAGCTTAGCTCCAGCCGGTCCACTGACACGCTGCACGCCGCCTCGCTCAGCTGGTTCTGCTTGTGGGCTATCGGCATTGCGGCCTGTCGGCACATAGACGCTGCACCGTCCTCCCTGCATATCACCTGCATGCAGCGTTTCACTCATGTCATTTTTGGAGCCATTGTAAATTGACTTATTCTGACGTTTCAGTATGAGGACCTGCTGTTACATCATGACACTTTGTGAAAGAAAGGAGGCTGGGAAACTGACCCAGGGTGCTTTGGGGTGTTCTCTCGCCTACACAGACATAACCCAAATAAATCAGGACAGCTCCTCAACCATAAGGCCTATTATGTATACATACTGTCAGGGCCGTAACCAGGGTTCCGAAATAGGGGAGGTCCAGCAAGGGGAGGCGGATTGAGGTTTTTCCCCCCCCTTTTTTAGCCATATTTAGAGTAATATATCATTTTAAATCAACATTAGGATTATACTGTTGTGATGTCATTATTCAGTATATTCTCTTTCATGTCACCACCTGCTCAGCTCTCCTGTCAACATAATTGTAACTAACAAAAAAAAAACTCAATTTTTTTCCCCTTTTTTAGCCATATTTAGAGTAATATATCATTTTAAATCAACATTAGGATTATACTGTTGTGATGTCATTATTCAGTATATTCTCTTTCATGTCACCACCTGCTCAGCTCTCCTGTCAACATAATTGTAACTAACAAACACAAACTGTTTTAGCCAAATTCATATCAAAATGACACCTACAAACACAGGTACACAACCCAAGCCGTACACAACACACAAAGTCATAATCGATAATAAAAAAAACATACAGAGGGACATTTATTTATTCCTGATAGGAACGATTGAAAAATAAAATAAAATATATTATGTTGTTTTTAACTTTACACCACCTCTTTTTGTTACTTATTGGGTCATGAAACTGAAACCATGCATATAGCCACCTGCATACCTGACTTCGGGAGCTTGGCAATTGGCATCATGCATGATTAGCCAGTAGCATCCCAACGTGTCACACAGGTAACATTACTTAAGAGACAGACACAGACTAGACACTTACTTTCTTGGTTGTTGCTAAAAAAATCTGTCAGTGTCACTCACTGTCTGTCGTTCACTCGCTCACTGTCTCGCAGCTCGCTCACCTTCAATTATCTCGCCAGGCAGACAGACAGTCATCACTCACCACCATGCTGCTGCTCTCTCGGAATCAAGTTACCGCGGACGCGGCATCAGATGACTTCCTGCCTGACCTGCCTTTCGTTTCAAAATAAAAGCGATCCCGTATTTTTCATGCTTTTCCATGCAGATTGTTTTATTTTTTTACAATCTTCGTTCTCAGGACACTCTAGAATTTTCTGTTCCCAAAGTCCGAACTGAATTGGGGAAGAAAGCTTTTCTGCACCTGCAGGTTCTCTGCACCCACCGCATGGAACAGTGTGCAGTCTGATCTTAAACTTAATAGCTTAGTAACCTTAAATGGTTTTAAGGCTATGGTAAAATCTCTTGAGAACAGGCTGTCTGTATGCAAATGTTTTATTTGATCATTTTAATGTTATTCAATTGTATGTGTTTATGTGTTTGTTTGTTGTAACTTTGTGTTGCTGCTGTTTCTTGGCCAGGTCTCTCTTGTAAAAGAGATATTTGATCTCAATGGGACAAACCTGGTTAAATAAAGGCTAAAAAAAAAAAAAAAAAAACTCTGAAATATTAGGGGAGGTCCGGACCTCCCCGTCCTCATAGCTAGTTACGGCCATGCATACTGTACAGTATGTCTGCCTTATTTGAAAGGTAAGGAGCTAAATATGAATCAAGTGTAAGTAAATGTACATCTAAGAAACATCCATGTCATTTCTAATCGTTATAACATTATCCTTGATGCACACATCTAAAAAGTACTGTAAGAACTGTTTAATTGTTGATTTGACAATTGCCATCACCATTGTTGTTTATTATACATTATAGTACGTAGACCATGCTCTCGAAATAATTTCTTTTCCAACATTTTGTAGCTTTTGGACACCTCCAGAGCCCCATTGATGTCCTGAAATCAATGCGAATCTCGCCCAAATCAGTAGAGGGCTGATAGGGTATCGTTGTTCAATACCCAGGCATGTCCAGCTGACAGCATGTCTGATATCCTCTCATCACACTGGGATTTACAGGAAGAAGACACCTCGGTCAAAAGTCAATCGTGCGGAGAAACGCCTCTTGAACTGTTCAACGTGCTCTCATGGCGGTGAACAAGGAAATTGAAGAGTCGGTTCAATAACGCTGCGTTTGTGTCTCGAGTGATTTGAGAGCAGTTGAACCTTTAACTCTCCAAGCAGAAACATCAGCTCAGTCCAATACGAAGGTTCTGCCAATTCAGGCTTCCCGGTCGCATGTAAGTTCAGGCTTTATTGATTTAGAAATGTGTCTTCGCCTTCTGCTGCGATGTATCACCATTTTCAATTTCTGCCTAACATGGGTCTGGAAGCAAGCCTTTAGTGCTGCTGTCTGTAACGCTGCTTACAGACTGAGACTGACCTTTTTATTTTTTTTTATAAAGCTTGGTATCATTCTCCAAAAACCCATAGCCTATTGATTAATCATCTCCAAATGTATATTCATGTTTTGTAAGTGGTTAGTTCATCATTAACTAAAGGCTTATAAATGACTTACGACTGAACGTTATTATAAAGTGTTACCGTATTTGGCAAAGTTTTCACCTCCAGTGATACAGTCATGAAATCAGCCTCTAGCACAAAAGGGGGCGGGGCTTTCATCTTTGTTCCCTCTTTCGTAGGCTAGCTGCATTATGTTTTATTTGATTGGAAGCAGGCAGATGTGTTGGATTCACAAACATAAACAAATGTCTACACATAAAACAAGCAACACATCTGACATTTTGATATCTGACAAATGTTTATGTAGATTGCTCGATACCTCTCTCTCTCTCCTCTGTGCGTTTGTTTCAACAAGTTGTTGTGAGACAGCTGATAATATGCAACTGATCCCCATGGTTTGCTCACTTAATCCCAGTGCGCTGGTCCTACTCTGTGTGTGTGTGTGTGTGTGTGTGTGTGTGTGTGTGTGTGTGTGTGTGTGTGTGTGTGTGTGTGTGTGTGTGTGTGTGTGTGTGTGTGTGTGTGTGTGTGCGTGCGTGCGTGCGTGCGTGCGTGCGTGCGTGCGCGCGCGCGCGTGTGTGCGTGTGTTAGCCTGAGATGGGAGCAGATGTTGTCAAAAGGCACATAACATAGGGCTTTCACACCGGCAGGGCTCCGTGCTGGTTCCGGTTCCAGAACCCTAATCTGAACTGGCCGGCGCGTTCAGACCGAAAAAATAATTGGTTCGGAACCTGAAAAGTTGGTTCTCAGCGGAACCAAAAAATAGTTGGTTTTCCTTGGGAACCGTGACATCATCAGTGGGCGTGTCTCATTCTAGGCTGTGAAAACGAGCAGGAAGGAGAAGAAGGCAGTGACAACATGGAGAAAAATAATTTGCAGTGGTCTCCTGAGGAAACCAAAAATGTTTAGTGGCGATTTGGGCATCTACCGAATCTCAAGAAAAGCTAGAAAGCAGTACAAGAAAGAGCAAGTCATATGCCAAACTTGCAGAAGAGAGGGCCAAGGCTGGGTTCACTCGAACGCCAGACCAAATAATTAATAAACTTAAAAAAATAAAAATAAATTGAAGGAGGACTACCGAATAATGTCCTCCCACTTTGGTTCCGCTAAAACTGGTGTGAACACGGGCTGGTTCACCAGAAAGCACCAAGGTTCTGAGACTCCAGAACGGTGCCAGAGCCAGAACCAGAACCGTGTCTGTCTGAAAGCGGTAACAGAGGATCAGTGAGTTAGGACCATGCAGCAGCAGCAGCTCACGCCTCGTGCACATCTACAATAGCAAAATCGCTTTTCCGCCTCGTCGCAGCGTTTTGTGGGCGTGGAAACCAGCTTCCAGCTTGGAGCTGTAGCCTGTAGAAACGTTGTACACAGGAGGGTGGGGGGAGGAAATGTGTAGGAAGAGCTGTCATTGGGTAGCTTCAACGAAAGGTCCCGCCCTAGTCCCGCCCCGCGAGCGTGAAGCCGCTCGGAGACAAGCCGCCTCTAGTCTGCGACAGTGAAACACTGTGGGCGGTTCCAGCGGCAGGGGGCGCGAGGTAAATGGACCAATCAGACACGGAAATAGAGCAAGACAGCCTATCAAGATGCAGCGTCAAAGCGGCTTTCACAGGAGGCATGCCGCCGAGCGTTTCATGATGTGCACGTACCGTCAGCAGCAGCAGTAGCAGCAGCAGCAGCAGCACCTCCACTCATTCCTGCTCCTGTCAGCTTCCCTTGAAATGGAGAGTAACACTATGGCCACTGACAACATCTCATTACAGGGCCAGAGATATCGGTCCCACCATGTAGTCTTGCGGAAACTACTTTAGAACTGTAGTTTACCAAACTAATAGCTATACTACTTCCCAATGAAAAGTAGTTAAACTACATCTTAACTACTGTAAGTCATTTATAAGCCCTTATTTAATGATGATCTATATATTTACAAAACATCAATACACTTTTTTAGATTATTAATAAGTCTTATATTACTGTAGTATAAATATGCATTCTTTTTTAAATTGGATGACCAGAGACCAGAGAGAACGGTGCTGCTGGATGTGGCTGCAAGTGAACGTTACAGGTAAAGTTGACACAGTCACTGTTTGCTGTTGTCCTGTGTTCTGTCAGGTTCACCAAAGCACGGCCAAGTTTGTACAGTAGCAGGGCTGGGCGATATGACGATTTATACCATGGTCTGGGTGAATACTCGATTCTGATTGGCTGCAAGGTGTCCATTATTTTGTGATATTGTACAGTGATAATGGACACCTAGCTAAATGGTCTGTTCACCGTTCATATCAATGCGCCATAGTTTCATCAGTGTTATCAGGAGAGCAGTTTGAGCTCTATACCCCCGTTAAGGGTTAATATGACAATTTTGGAACTTGAGAAAAAAATTGAGTCGGTCAAAATAAGTATTTAAATCACTCAGTTTATCAAAAATAACTCTTATTTACAATTTTGATTTTCGTTTCGGAGATTTTTTAACCTCGCGTCACCAGGCTCTTCTCGGCGAGAAAGAGGAGATTTCCCTCGCTCGTGCACGAACGGGGGCGAGCCCGGCCTTTGACACAGAGAGAGAGAGAGAGAGAGAGAGAGAGAGAGAGAGAGAGAGAGAGAGAGAGAGAGAGAGAGAGAGAGAGAGAGAGAGAGAGAGAGAGAGAGAGAGAGAGAGAGAGAGAGAGAGAGAAAGAGAAAGAACTCATTTTCGTTTCGGAGATTCCCTCTCCTGAGAGAAGCCGGCTCTGTTCTGGTCAGCTGACAGAAACCGGGCTCTCAGCTGTCAACTGTCAAACCCCCTGTTTACAACTTGCAGCAACCAGCAGCCAGGCGCGACTGGGAGAGCGCGCGCTGCCTCTTATCACTGATACAAATCAAGGGGTCCACCCGCTATGCACAAATCAAGTCAAAGAGGAAAAAGACGAGATCAACAAAAAGAAAACAACGCAATGGGCAGTTAACAGCAACACACTGAGAGACGTCCTTGTACAAAACATACCTGGACTCCAACATACTGAAAGCAGATAGTTTTCACTCTACTCCTGCCTCGCGCCATTTACGTCTTATAAGACCCGCAAACGTTAACGCAATTCCCTGGAATGCGAGTTTAAACAACCCAGTTACATGCCGTTGCATTCAGACATTGCCGTTTTATTTTGTATGTTGTTACATAGGCTACAATTGGCCAAATTATTAGTTAGCTTGATTCTAGAATTGTGCCAGGTGTAGAAACTAAGCAGCCATTTTATCCAATGATAGCCTAATCTTGAACAGCCGAGGGGACTATTTTATCTCGCCGGTTCTCAACTCATATTCAAGGTTATGAAAACTAGATTTTGATTGCAAAATGCATGAAAATATAAATGAATGGTCTTGTTTTGTTTCTTTGGCAAGTGACCATGGTATAAGCGGGTTAATGCACTTCGAGGTGTCCATTATCACTTTTTAAGGGATTTTGCGGTGGTTCACGCCTCCACGTCGTCCCTTAAAAAGTGATAATGGACACCTCGTCGTGCATTAACCCTTACATATTTCGTCTGGACGATAGAAAATGTATTTGGTATGATATGATGCTCTATCGTTTATATCGTGTTGCAAATCACACTCTTTACGGCAATATTGTCTGTCATTTGGATGACGCTGTGCTTTCTTTTTTACTCACGTCCACAGTCCACACACGCACCAGACTGTGTCAACAAGCCCGTTGCGTCCCTTTATAAGTGGCACAAATCAGCCGTGAGTAGGCTAAAGAGCAGGGAGATGTTACCTCCACTCCACCCGCCTAGTCTACCCAGGCATTTGCGCTGTGTTAAGTCCGCGTTTGATCCATATTTGCGTGTGTCCTCCTAACGTTAAACCTGGCAAAACATCTCCTCTCATGATCCCAAGGAAATCCCTTGAGGGCCGACAACAAAACGTCTATCGTTAGCTTTAGCTTTTAGCTTTCCCTGTGTGAGTTGTGTTGGTTAACGTTGTTCTTCTTCTTCTACCGTTTTATTCTTCTTCTACTGAACATGTAGGTATTTTAAAGTTGACTAAAGAAATACTGCCGCCTAGTGTTAGCTTTTAGATATGATTCCAAATTAGTGCATAAATCAAACACATCAAATGCTAGTGTCCTCTTTGAAAATCGAACTGGTGGCGTGGTTCAGTTTGTGTTTCATTCTACTGCCCTGCAACTAATTATTATTATGTGTGTTGTAAAGAATAGAGAGCCGCAGGGATGACGTATTTTTGTAGGCTGAATGCGGAAGTCCCGAACTTCCTGGTTCCACACTGTTTCTGTCTATGGGATTTTTGAATGGGTTTTTGGCGATATGCTTCAAATAATGTCTGTGGGCAACGCAAGTTTAATCAAACGCGAACCAAGGTTCAGCGGGATAATCTTCACACATGAGGACCACTTTCATGAGTTTTGTAGCGTAAATGCGAGCCCTAGAAGTAAAATGCTCGAGCTAAGCTAATCCTGAACTACACACTGTCGCATAGGCTTCACGTCACGTCAGCACTCAACCTGGACTGTTGTTGATGTGTGCACTGATTACCTCGGGCTGAACGGGGCTGAACCAGGTGAGGGAAAGAGAATTTCCGTGTTCGCCCTTTGAAGTGGTGACGTTATTGACGTATATATCCACATCGACTCAGCAGTGTAGTCTCATTTAGCCGTTTTCTAGCTAGCCGCCCGTTTAACGGCATGTAAAAGCTTCAAAACTCATAAAAGTGGTCTTCATGTGTGAAGATGATGTTACTAAACACTGGTTCGCGTTTGATTAAGCCAGCGTTGCCCAGAGAGATTATTAGAAGCATTGCGCCAAAAACCCATTCAAAACTCCCATAGGCGAAAACTGTATGGAACCAGGGGCGTTAGCATCGATGATTTCCGGACTCGTTACTGCGGCTCTCTATAGCCATGCTTATCTGTATTCTGAATGCATGTATCCTTTGTGAGGTTTGACAACATTTTAACTGGTTCAACTGCTACATAAATAAATGGCCATGTGGTCATTTTATACAAACTATAAATAGAATTTACAGAAAATATGCTATATCGTGATATATATCGGTATCGGGATATGAAATGACTTCTATCGGGATATGAGATTTTGTCTCTTTTGCCTCTCTCGGCTAGTATTGCTCCACGGTGGTTGCTTCCTCTTCCAGACTCTGTTGTGTGATTCAACGGTGTGATATTCGGCC
This sequence comes from Poromitra crassiceps, assembly GCF_964638095.1. NCBI lineage: Eukaryota > Metazoa > Chordata > Actinopteri > Beryciformes > Melamphaidae > Poromitra > Poromitra crassiceps. The sequence continues at coordinate 87,513,561 of NC_139625.1, read as the reverse complement.
TCGTATCATACAACTGTATTTCTTCCAAATCCTACTGATGTTTTAGAGTATTTTAGTAGTATGATATTTTAGTGTCTGCTTCTCCCTGTCGCTAGCATAGCATATAGCATGGGACATGAGTATAGAGCACAGAGTGTAAACACGCTAAGCAACGTCAAATGTAATCACCTGATGCCTGCAGCTTTGTCATCATTAGGGGATGGTAATAAAAAAGAAAAGAAAAAGACAAGAGAAAAAGTTACATAAATACCGATAGCAGCACCGTTTGTCCATGAGCTTATTGCTTTTTTGGTACTGACCAATCAGGAACCGGTACCACTGGTTTTTGGTACCCAGCACTAGCCGACAGTGACCTCATGGGATGCTCCACATTGTCTTATGAGCAGTGTTGGGCAGTAAAGTAAGTAATGTAATGCATTACTGTAATTGTATTACTTTCCCAGTAACTAATGTAAGGGATTCAAATTTCAACCAAAAAAAGTAATTACCGGTATATTAGTTACCAATCCAAGTAACTTCAAGTTACTGCATTATTTTCTCCAGTGCTGGCACAGTGCTAAAACGAGGTGTGGAGAGTTCTGGCTATATGAGACTAGTGTTGGCAGAATGTGATACATTTGTAGTCCTACAGTAGGTAGATACATAAACATGCAGTTTGACTGATTGACTCCTCCTGTCAGGTTAATTATTGCTCCAATAAAGTGGATTCAGTTGTAAAAGGAGCTAAACAGGTACATCACTTTTCAGAAGGGGGGGGGTATTACTATTAGTAATGTTATTACTTTTTTAAGGAGTAATCAGTAACTAATTACATTTCCTGAGTGACTTACGCAATACTGCTTATGACAGGCGGAGACTCCACATGTTGAAACGGGCCCGGCCAGTCTGAATGCAGTGTCACTCAGGATCGCCCGGCCAGTCTGAATGCAGTGTCACTCAGGATCCGCCCCTGAAAAGAGAGCATTTAATAATGCAAGGTCACCTCCATGGCATCGGGTCACTGGGTCACTCCCCCACCGTTTGGTGTGAGAGAGAGAGAGGCGAGAGCTCAGACAGAGGCAGGACTCAGCTGTCCCTCTCCACTTACTGGCCGTCCTTGGGGGTAAGGTCTGTCTGCCAGACTGATTGTGGGGCCTGTCTGCACGACCGAGGTATCGCTTTCAGGCAGAGGTGGCCAATTAACATGCCTGCTTAATGAGTTTGACATTGACCCACACCACTGCAAGGGCAAAGTCTGAGGGGAGGTGCTCATGGCTGGGTGAGCGATGTCACGAGTGTTATACGCCCAGATGACTTTATACTGAGCACGTGCCAGCTGCTTTAGAAAAACCAGTAGATGCAGCTATGTGTGGGAAAAAAGAAAAAACAAGAGAATCCTATTGCTACATACAGTACCAGTCCCACATAATGCAAAGTATAGTCTCCAGCCTGCACCATGCTCTTTAATGCCAGGATCCAGACTTTATTGCCAATATTCCTTCACACATTTCCATTTAAGTCCATATGTTGGAATTGTCAGTTGAGTAAATGTATTTAATTCCCATTTGCTCTGATCTTATTTATATTCCTCCACCTGGATCATAAACATAGTACCGCAGGAATGAGTCCTAAGACCTGCCTGAGACCCGGATCTTAACACTTCCTGTTCCCTTGTCTCAAAGTCAATGAGATGTTTGTATGGGGATTAGGTTCATGAGAGTTTAGAGAAGTTCTATCAGAGACGGAACTACAGTAGTTACCTCATCATTATTTATCCAATGACAGCCTGCCATCTCTCCAAGCAGTCTGTTTAAAAGGGGGTGTTCCCTCCTACCTGTCTGATGCTCTTTTCTCCTCTCTGCCTTGGGTCAAGGGGCCATCCGCCAAAGACTTTTACCTCAATAAATATCATTAAAGCTACTTTGGTGTTTTGTGTAGTCTCTAACCTCCTGAGTCCCCACCCCATTAGCTGCATTGGATTTTTGATTTATCTTTGCTATTTGGGATTACTTCGGAAAACTAAGTACTAAGAAAAAAGAAAAAAGTACGTAGAAGATAGTTAAGAAATTATGTCCTCACATAAGGTCACTGGTGCAATCTTTCCGTTAAGACAATAAAGTCACCAACTTGTAATAAAGTATTCATCTTTATTTGAATCATGGCTGTGCAAAAATAAAATGTCTGCAGAAAAACACCCTCCAGCTCAGAGAGGTTGCCTGTTATCTGATACAGCAATTTTTCAGCTGCTGTCAGATCAACATGTTCTGGAAACACCCAAAAAACATGTAAAAATATGTATGATTTATAGTATTTATTATTGATATTTATAATTGATATTTATTGTTTATATTTATATTGTATACCACACCCAATAACTATTTAGACTCTTGTAAACACGAAGTTCGCCGTTTCATAAACTTTTGTTAACCACAGACCTTATTTCCACCAGGAAGTGCAGGAATTCTGGGAATTGGCCTACAAAAATACTCTATTAATCTAATGTAACCAGAGATGGGAAAAGTACTGACATTCTGTACTTGAGTAGAAGTACAGTTACTTGTGTAAAAAACTACTCCGGTAAAAGTAGAAGTACTGATTCAATTATTTTACTCAAGTAAAAGTAAAAAAGTACAGGCTCTGAAATGTACCCAACGAGTAAAAGTAAAAGTATTTTTACCGTATCTTTCTGAATGACTGAACCTCACATCATAGAATATAATTTGAGGATAAAAGATCCCCTACAAATGTTTTACACATCTTAAAACTCTACTTTAAATAGTGTGCTATGGTTTTTCCACACAAAAACCCCCCATTAAAATCATATCTAGTCCTCCCTCATTAATATTTCCATGATATATGAATGTGCAAATAGTTAGACAAGTTTAACTGCTGGATACAAGGTGTCCCTTACAAAGTGCAGAATCACAATACTCGAGACTGATATGATACTGATACCTAATGGATAAGGAACTGAATGTCCACAGGTTGATCACATTCACAAATTCAAGGTTTATTATTAAGACAGAACTGTCTCTGGTGTTAGAACACCACCATATTCCATATTAGCTGAATGTTGACAATGCACAAACTGAATGTATGTGTTAGAACAACACCATAAGGGGCCATGCGGTTATTTAAAAAAGAACGCTTGGTGTTAACTGTGCTCTCACATTGTATTATGTTTTTCTGTTAAGGGGCAAACAAGATTATTGTTTTGTTTGTTTGATATATTGTTTATTGATTTGTTCATTGATTGGTATGATTATAAGTCTGAATTGATTGAGCAACTTTGACACTGACACCTGTGTAATTGTTAATGTGGGTGTGTCCTGTGATTGGAGATGTGTTCAATAAATCTCACCTTGAGTGAGCGCAGCTGTGCTAGAGCTGTGTTTGAAATCAGTCACAACGCTGTGTGTGTTTGTACTCTGTGAACACTTGGAAAAGCCAGATTATTGGCAACTCTGGAAGCAGCGAGATGAAAATCCTCCTCTCCTGGGAGAAGACTCGAGGTGGGAGGAGTGAAGAGGAGCAGGGCACTTTTCCTGTTAAACTTTCCTCAGCTTTCAGCGCCCAGAGCGCTGCACTAAAAAAAACACCACCAGCTTTTAAACGCGATGAAATGCTTCTTGAAAGAGATGCGCGCTAAGCGCGTACTTATAGAGAATTAATTGCAAAAAGAGGAGCGCTAATAAGTGCTGGCTGTCTGCACGGCTCCTAATGTCTGCGTGTGTCTCCCCTCAGAGAAAATCTGTGTTTCTCTTCTTTGTCCACGCCCCGGAGGAGTGCCAAGTCATACTATTGGCGGAGCTGGAATGAGCTTTTATCAGCAGCGCTGGGAAACTCGTCTATTAGTTTGCGTGGCGACTCAAACTTCAAACACCATCGTGAAGTTTGCAGACGACACAGCAGTCGTGGGGCTGATCTCGGGGGGCGACGAGACGGCCTACAGAGAGGAGGTGAGGGTCCTGGAACAATGGTGCCAGGACAACCACCTCTCTCTGAACGTCTCCAAGACCAAGGAGATCATTGTGGACTACAGGAGAGGGGCGGGCACACACCCCCCAATCACCATCAACGGCACAGTGGTGGAAAGGGTGGACAGCTTCAAGTACCTGGGAGTCAACATCCACCAGGACCTGACCTGGGCCGGCCACACCGCCACTGTTGTCAAAAAGGCCCAACAGCGAATACACGGACTCAGGCGCCTGAAGAAGTTTGAGCTAAGGAAAGAAATCCTCAGGGACTTCTACAGAGGCACCATTGAAAGCCTGCTGACTGGCTGCTTCACCGCCTGGTACGGGAACTGTACCACCATGGACCGCAGGGCGCTACGGAGGGTGAGGCGCGCGGCCCAGCACGTAACAGGAGACGAGTTGCCAGAACTGCACGAACTGTATAACCAGCGGTGCCTCAGGAGGTCCCTGAAGATCATCAAAGACACAAACCATCCCCACAACAGCCTGTTCTCCCTGCTACCCTCAGGGAGGAGATACAGGGTTCCAAAAGCACGCACAAATCGCTTGAGGAACAGTTTCTTCCCGCAGGCCACGAGACTCCTTAACATACACAAATAGTGTAGTAGTCGTACCGTACCGTACTGCAGCTGCTACCATTATGTATGCCTAATGTTTAATTGTATGTCTAACAAGGTACATGCTATTTGCACCTGTATGTCAATTACGTCGAATTTAAAATGTCTGAACACGTCTAACGTATGCACAATGCCTAATGTTTAATTGTATGTTTAATAAGGTACATGCTATTTGCACTGTATGTCAAATACGTCGAATTAAAATGTCCGAACATGTCTAACGTATGCACATAACATGTGCACCTATGTGCAATGAATATGCCACTGACTTGTCTTATCGCTATTCTGCCTCATTGCCTATTGCTGCTTAGTATTGCTTATTGATGCCTATTTCTTATTGCCTATTGCTCATTGCTTGTTGCCTATTTGTACTATGTTGTAAACGGAGTCCACAGCACAAGAATTTCACACGTGATACTTGTACCATGGAGTGACAATAAAAATCTTGAATCTTGAATCTTGAATCTTGAATCTATTACTTCTGCTCCGTTCTCCCGTTTCTACTCGTTTTTAAATTACATTCTCGTGCATTTAAACAAAAGTAACGAACCTGTTTTGAAAATGTACACAAGTAAAAGTACAGATACTTGTGTTAAAATGTAATGAGTAAAAGTAAAAAGTCGTCAGAAAATTAAATACTCAAGTAAAGTACAGATACTCGAAAAATCTACTTAAGTACAGTAACGAAGTATTTGTACTTCGTTACTTCCCATCTCTGAATGTAACTATAGAGTGAAAAGCTGTAAGATCAGTAAAATGTACAGCATTGCTCACAAATGGTGGACCTACTTTTATTTTACAGGGCAGCAATTATTAACTTTTTGATATCACCCAACCCTATAGTGGACTCACATAAAGTCAGAGCTTTAACACACACATGGTTGTTTTCACTCAGTTGCACAGTCGCACACTGGGGAGATGACACTCATTTCCAGCTGCAATGGAGAATAATCAGAATCAGAATCACTTTTATTGCCACAGTATGCAAGTTACATACGAGGAATTTGTCTTAGTGTCTGTATGCAGCGTAGCGGTCACATCAATATACAGAGATAAGAAGTAGGAAGATAACTAAAGACAATCACAAAGTTGCAAGTGCAATCAAATCGAGTAAATATATACAATATGTTCATGAGTGGTGAAGTGTTGGATGATTAATATGAATTTACGTTGGATTTACATGAGATTTACAGACTGAGTTAAATAGACGTTAAATAGGCAGTGGATGTACATGAATTTACAGTCGGAGTTAAATGGAGTTTACATTGAATGTACATGAAATTTACAGGCTAAGTTAAATAGGCATTAAATGTGTAGGGAATTTACATGAATTTACAGTCCCAGTTAAACAGGCATTAAATTAGATATGAGTTACAGTTTTATGGGGGGGGGGGAGTTCAGCTGAGTTTAGGAGGAGGTAGTGAGTTTGTGTGTGAGGGGGGGTGTTGTTGGTGAGGTCCTTGGTGGAAGGGGTCTCCGAATAATGCAAGCTCGCTAACATAAAGCTGCCTAACATAAAGCTCGCTAACATAAAGCTGGCTAACATAAAGCTGCCTAACATAAAGCTCGCTAACATAAAGCTGCCTAACATAAAGCTCGCTAACATAAAGCTCGCTAACATAAAGCTGCCTAACATAAAGCTCGCTAACATAAAGCTGCCTAACATAAAGCTGGCTAACATAAAGCTCGCTAACATAAAGCTCGCTAACATAAAGCTGCCTAACACAAAGCTCGCTAACATAAAGCTCGCTAACATAAAGCTGGCTAACATAAAGCTCGCTAACATAAAGCTGGCTAACATAAAGCTGGCTAACATAAAGCTGCCTAACATAAAGCTGGCTAACATAAAGCTGGCTAACATAAAGCTGGCTAACATAAAGCTGCCTAACATAAAGCTCGCTAACATAAAGCTCGCTAACATAAAGCTGGCTAACATAAAGCTGGCTAGCATAAAGCTGCCTAACATAAAGCTCGCTAACATAAAGCTGGCTAACATAAAGCTGGCTAACAAAGCTCGCCAACATAAAGCTCGCTAACATAAAGCTGGCTAACATAAAGCTGGCTAACATAAAGCTTGCTAACATAAAGCTGGCTAACATAAAGCTTGCTAACATAAAGCTGGCTAACATAAAGCTGCCTAACATAAAGCTCGCTAACATAAAGCGCGCTACCATAAAGCGCGCTAACATAAAGCTCGCTAACATAAAGCTGGCTAACATAAAGCTGGCTAACATAAAGCTCGCTAACATAAAGCTCGCTAACATAAAGCTGGCTAACATAAAGCTGCCTAACATAAAGCTGGCTAACATAAAGCTGCCTAACATAAAGCTCGCTAACATAAAGCTCGCTACCATAAAGCGCGCTAACATAAAGCTCGCTAAGATAAAGCTCGCTGACACAAAGGGCGCTGTACTAGAGCGTGAGGAAAACGTGAGGTTTGAAAGTTGCCGTTAACCTTTCCCACTTTAAAGCGTGCTGTGGCCATCTACAACCTCACAGTGTCTCTGGGCATCGTTGATTGGAGAGGAAAGCCAAGATGTTCAACCTGCGGTAGATAAAAGTGGAGAATTAAATATTTATAGGAATGAAGTCAGCGCCACCTTGGAACCCATTAATCTTGTTACACTCACACAGTGCTGCACTCATACACACTGTATCACTGCTACACACACGCACGCATGCACACACACACAGACGCATACACACACAGTGCTGTGCTCATACACTTATACACACTGTATCACTACTACACACACACACACACGCACGCACGCACGCACACACACAGCCGCACACGCACACACACACATACACAGGAGAGTGGAATTAGAGCCGTGAGATAACCGGGGAAGATCAGTTGATCCTCAGATTGCAGCTGCAGATTAGAAGCCTTAAATCTCTGCAAGGCCAGACCACAACTTCTGTATGTGTCTCCGATAAGAGTCAGGAGAGCAAGGAGAGAGGGGTGAGAAATAGAGAGAGTAAAGGGGGAGATAGTGTGAGAGAGGGGTGAGATAGAGCGAGAGCCCTTCACTCAAACACACACACACACTCGGACTTGGACTCTTTGATCCCTCACACACTACCATAGTTGGTAAACAGAGACTTTAGTATGACCTTCTCTACCATCGTTGGTACTTTTTAATGTTTGTTTTTAATTTAGTTTTTAAATTAGAGTAAGCTATTTTTATTTATTTATGCTGTTTTTAAAAAGCACTTTAGCACGTGCAATAATTTCCCTAAAGCACTTTATTTTTAATTTACTACCTTTATTGTCGGTTGTCAGTATTTCTCTTGAAATTGCACTATTTGTGGGCTAGATGCAATCGTCATTTCGTTTCTGCCGTACCTTTGTGTATTGCTTTAATGACAATAAAGCTGAACTTGAGTTAGAGTGAGAGAGGGTATGAGATAGAGCGAGAGAGGGGTGAGAAATAGAGAGAGTAAAGGGGGAGATAGTGTGAGAGAGGGGTGAGATAGAGCGAGAGAGGGTATGAGATAGAGCGAGAGAGGGGTGAGATACAGCGAGAGAGGGTATGAGAGAGCAAGAGAGGGGTGAGATAGAGCAAGAGAGGGGTGATATGAGAGCGAGGGGTGAGTTAGAGTGAGAGAGGGGTGAGATAGAGCGAGAGAGGGGTGAGTTAGAGTGAGAGAGGGTATGAGAGAGCAAGAGAGGGGTGAGATAGAGCAAGAGAGGGGTGATATGAGAGCGAGGGGTGAGTTAGAGTGAGAAAGGGGTGAGATAGAGCGAGAGAGGGGTGAGATAGAGTGAGAGAGGGGTGAGATAGAGCGAGAGAGGGGTGAGTTAGAGCGAGAGAGGGGTGAGATAGAGCGAGAGAGGGGTGAGATAGAGCGAGAGAGGGGTGAGTTAGAGTGAGAGAGGGGTGAGATAGAGCAAGAGAGGGGTGAGTTAGAGTGAGAGAGGGGTGAGATAAACAGAGGGGTGAGATAGAGCAAGAGAGGGGTGAGTTAGAGTGAGAGAGGGATGAGATAAACAGAGGGGTGAGATAGAGCGAGAGAGGGGTGAGATAACCCTAACCCACCCCACACAGCCAGCCTGAGTACACCCTGCACATACATCAGTTTATAGAGTGGTGAGGCTGAGCTGGCCATGTGAGTACACCCTGCACATACATCAGTTTATAGAGTGGTGAGGCTGAGCTGGCTATGTGAATACACCCTGCACATACATCAGTTTATAGAGTGGTGAGGCTGAGCTGGCCATGTGAATACACCCTGCACTTACATCAGTTTATAGAGCGGTGAGGCTGAGCTGGCTATGTGAATACACCCTGCACATACATCAGTTTATAGAGTGGTGAGGCTGAGCTGGCCATGTGAATACACCCTGCACAGACATCAGTTTATAGAGTGGTGAGGCTGAGCTGGCCATGTGAGTACACCCTGCACTTACATCAGTTTATAGAGTGGTGAGGCTGAGCTGGCCATGTGAATACACCCTGCACTTACATCAGTTTATAGAGCGGTGAGGCTGAGCTGGCTATGTGAATACACCCTGCACTTACATCAGTTTATAGAGCGGTGAGGCTGAGCTGGCTATGTGAATACACCCTGCACAGACATCAGTTTATAGAGTGGTGAGGCTGAGCTGGCTATGTGAATACACCCTGCACTTACATCAGTTTATAGAGTGGTGAGGCTGAGCTGGCCATGTGAATACACCCTGCACATACATCAGTTTATAGAGCGGTGAGGCTGAGCTGGCTATGTGAATACACCCTGCACTTACATCAGTTTATAGAGCGGTGAGGCTGAGCTGGCTATGTGAATACACCCTGCACATACATCAGTTTATAGAGTGGTGAGGCTGAGCTGGCCATGTGAATACACCCTGCACAGACATCAGTTTATAGAGTGGTGAGGCTGAGCTGGCTATGTGAATACACCCTGCACAGACATCAGTTTATAGAGCGGTGAGGCTGAGCTGGCCATGTGAATACACCCTGCACAGACATCAGTTTATAGAGTGGTGAGGCTGAGCTGGCTATGTGAATACACCCTGCACAGACATCAGTTTATAGAGTGGTGAGGCTGAGCTGGCTATGTGAATACACCCTGCACAGACATCAGTTTATAGAGCGGTGAGGCTGAGCTGGCCATGTGAATACACCCTGCACAGACATCAGTTTATAGAGTGGTGAGGCTGAGCTGGCCATGTGAATACACCCTGCACAGACATCAAGCCTGTTATCCCCCCTGCCTGATGTTATCCCACTGGGGGAAGCCAGTTGAGGTGCGGGGCAATTTTTTGATTATTTACAATGACGGCTTCACCTCAGAATCCACCGTCACTGGCAGCTGAATAAATAATCCACTAATATTCCCGTTTACATGCAGCCGTAGCTCGCCCTCCCCGACACGTGAGGGAGGGGGGAGAGAGAGATATGCAGGTAGAGTTTTTCTGTTGAGAATAAACAGAGCAGCGCTATTCTTACCAGCATCACTTGGTCCATTTTATGAGCTTGCTGCTGAAAGTTTGGCGTGCGATATTTGCACATCCAAGTCTTTCATAAAAAGTAGTAGCCTACGTTATTACCTCGTAGGCTCGCAAGCATTTTGGACTTCCGTGAGCACCACTCTATCTCTCTCTTTAAATCGATGTTTCTCATCTCCTCCCTTTTCGCATGTCAGAGATGATTATATATGATTATATCGCCTCTTCTAGTGCTTTCTAGCCGGCTATGAACTCAGGACCTCTGGCTCGACAGACCAGACCATACACTGCTCAACACCAGACCATACACTGCTCAACACCTTAACCGCTCGAGCTAAAGGGCCAGCCCGATAGCTCGAGCGGTAGTGGAGCCGTGCCATTTCTGAAGGCTACACTAACTAGCCACTTCTTCTTCTGTTTATCCCAAACAAACAGGGAGAATAGAAAAGCTTAATACAGGTTGAATTACTTAGATAATTACTTTACTTTAAAAAAAAATACTTTAAGAATGACTTTAACAATTCATGTAGCCTACTGTATGTTATTCCCATGGTTGAGGACAATCTCTCTGCTAAAACCAAAAATCAAACTAATGCTTGAACATGTGATGTCATCAGGATGTGAAATGTGGAGCTGCTCCATCCAGGATGAAGTGGGGCCTGTGTTTCTCTCTGGAGTCAGCTTTCACAACACCAGCTTGATGACCTCACTGCTTCTTGTTCTTCATCCTCCGGTTACCCACTCATTGTTCACAGATGTGTCCCGTCCCGGACAATAGAGTTATATGACAACAGGTACAAATTCCAAAGATGAACGGTATTCCCCTTTAAGGCGTCTCATGATTCAAAATGTAGGCATGCCATAGATATATTTAGAATCAGGAGAGACCATCGAATATTTCACTCAGAAAACTTAGACAAAAAATAGCAGATTACAAAAGATTCTGTTTTATTTTGGTTTTGGTCCAAGTGAAAGTCATTAAAAGATCTTGTTATAGGCAACATGTTCAAAGGCGTCTTCTCTCCGTCAGGCTTACAGGTGCAAGCTGAGCTCCTGGTGATTCATGGGAAGTGCTCATGGTGAATGGGCTTCTGTTGGTCCGGAAGCCTCTATCAAGGTGAGACAGACATGTCTGGGAGGTGTGTGTGTGTGTGTGTGTGTGTGTGTGTGTGTGTGTGTGTGTGTGTGTGTGTGTGTGTGTGTGTGTGTGTGTGTGTGTGTGTGTGTGTGTGTGTGTGTGTGTGTGTGTGTGTGTGTGTGTGTGTGTGTGTGTGTGTGTGTGTGTGTGTGTGTGTGTGTGTGTGTGTGTGTGTGCGTGTGTACGTGCGCAAGTATGTGTGTGTACTGTGGACTCTGAACCAAGCCAAGACACAATGAGCAGGTTTAAACGCAATGTGCGTTGTTTTATTTAAAGTCTGAACTCAGGATCTTCCCTTATCGGGGCAGGGTGGCACAAAAGACATGAAGCAGTGTTAGGCTAGGTTTAGGCTGCGGGCCTACGCAGGGGAGTTTTCCTCCCCAATGTCATCCAGGGCTCCGTCCTCGATTACGAGCTCCAGTAACGAGCCTGTGTGAGAGGAGACATGAGCGGTCAGAGCACAACAAACAGCCAACAATTCTTAAGGAGAGGAATGGAAGTCGTACATACCGCCCGACAGCAAGGAGAGGTCCCGTCTCGAGGAGAGCCAGCCAGACAGTGATCATTCAGAGCCGCCCTGTTAACTAGTCACTCTGATTAGTGATCGGTCTCAGCTGGGTGCGCCCCGCTTGACAGCGCGCGGCTGTCAGCGCTCCCACTGATTCAACAGGTAATTTGGGAAATACCTCTCATGTATGACGCGGCCCAAACAGCGTCTCTGTTGGGAACCCCCGGCTCTGACGTCACTGTGGTGGCTGGTCGTCCTCCCCCTCTCACCTGCTGGGGTGTAAGCTGCCGAGACTCCACATATCCTCCCCCTAAGCTCGCTGCCTGTGCGGGGAGCTTCACTATCCCCTGCTCCATCTCTTCTGGACATGGCATCGGCGTGTGGTATGTCTTTTCCCGGTCTATGTTCCACTTTGAACTTATAGTTCTGTAGTTCTAGGAACCACCTCGTTACCCGATCATTTTTGTCTTTATTTGTCGACATCCACTTGAGGGGGGCGTGGTCGGTGACGAGGGTAAACACCCGTCCCCATAGGTAATATCGTAGGTGGTGAATGGCCCATTTCACCGCCAGGCATTCCTTCTCCACTGTCGAGTAGTTTCGCTCATGTTTCAATAGTTTTCTACTTATAAATGTCACAGGATGTTCGTCCCCGTCCACCATCTGGGCCAGTACTGCTCCCACTCCTGTCCCTGATGCGTCTGTGTGGAGGACGAACGGCTTCTCAAAGTCTGGTGCTATGAGCACCGGCTCACTGCAGAGTGCCTCCTTCAGAGCACAGAAGGCGGCGTTGGTTTCGTCCGTCCACTGGACATGATGGGGGAGCTTCTGGCGCGTTAAGTCATATAGGGGGCTGCGATGGTGGCAATTTTTTTTACAAATTTTAGATAATAGGCTATTAGCCCTAGGAATGACTTCACCTGCTTTTTTGTCGTGGGTCGGGGCCAATTTTGTATTTTTTCCACCTTCTGAATCTGTGGTTTTACGCACCCCCGGCCTATGGTGTACCCCAGATAGTTGGTTTCCGTCCAGGCCAACCGACATTTCCTGGCATTGGCTGTGAGTCCTGCTCGGCGGAGGGCTCCCAGCACCGCTTCCAGTTGCTCCAGATGTTGCTCCCAAGTGCTACTGTGGATCACTATGTCGTCCAAATAGGCTGCCGCATAAGCTCGATGGGGCCGGAGGACTCGATCCATGAGGCGTTGAAAGGTGGCTGGGGCTCCGTGTACGCCAAATGGGAGGACGTGGTATTGAAATAGGCCGTCAGGGGTTGCGAACGCGGTCTTGGCCCGTGCTCGTCTGGTTAGGGGCACCTGCCAGTACCCTTTGGTGAGGTCCAGGGTACTGACGAACCGAGCGGGACCCAGCCGCTCGATTAGTTCATCGACTCGTGGCATCGGGTATGCGTCAAATGTTGATATCTCATTTAATTTTCTGAAGTCATTGCAGAACCGTAGGCTCCCATCCGGCTTCGGCACGATGACTATTGGGCTGGACCATGGGCTGTGTGACTCCTCTATCACCCCCAGTTCCAGCATTTTCTTCACCTCCCCTCTGATGGCTTCTCTTCTGGCCTCTGGAATGCGGTAGGGCCGTTGTCTCACCACTTTCCCCGGTATGGTCTCTATGTCATGCTGTATGGCCTTTGTCCGCCCGGGCAGCTCCGAGAACACATCGTGGCTTCGTCCTATTAGCTCCTGGATGTCCTGTCGTTGGCCGGGACCCAGGTCCGGTCCAATGTCCACCGTAACCTTCGGGGCTGGTTGTTTTTTGGTGGAGGTGAGGAGGGCTTGGGGCCCGGGTCTCTCGGCGGCCTGCCATGGCTTCAAAATGTTCACATGATATATTTGGTGTCCTTTCCTCCGCCCAGGTTGACAGACCCGGTAATTCACCTCTCCCACCTTCTCCGTCACTTCAAAGGGGCCCTGCCACTTGGCTAGAAACTTACAATCGTGGCTGGGGACCAACACCAGGACCTTCTCGCCCACCTGGAACTGCCTTGGGGTGGCCCCTTTGTTATAGGTGCGCGCCTGGGCTGCCTGGGCCTCCTTCATGTGCTGTCTCACCATCGGCCACACCTTTTTTGCTCTCTCCTGTAGCCGGTCCACATGTTCAATGACACTCCGGAGGGGGGAGGGCTGGCTTTCCCACGCCTCCTTGGCCAGGTCGAGGAGCCCGCGGGGGTTGCGGCCATACAGTAGCTCAAAGGGGGAATATCCGGTGGACGCCTGGGGCACCTCTCGGATGGCGAAGAGCACATAAGGGATCAGCTGGTCCCAGTCCTTCCCGTCCACATCAATCAGCTTTTTCAACATTTTCTTTAAGGTTTGGTTGAACCTCTCCACGAGGCCGTCGGTCTGGGGGTGATAAACAGATGTTCGGATGCGTGTAATATTTAACCATTTGTATAGTGCTGTCATGACCCTTGACATAAAGCAGGACCCCTGATCCGTGAGCACTTGGTCTGCTATTCCCACCCGGCTAAACAACATGAAAAGTTATTTGGCTACATTCTTGGCATTGGCCGTGCGTAATGGTATGGCTTCCGGATACCGAGTGGCATAATCCACGATTACCAGAATGTAGCGATGTCCTCTGCCAGACTTCGGGAGTGGGCCCACTATGTCCATGGCCAGCGGGGAGAATGGGACCCCGATGATGGGCAATGGGATCAGGGGGTTCCGGTACATGGGCCGGGGGGCTGTTTTTTGGCACTCACTACAAGACAGACAAAACTCTTCAATTGCTCTTTTCAGGCCGGGCCAATAGAAGCGCTTAGCACCCGGTCATACGTTTTCTGTACCCCCAAATGAGCCCCCAATTGGTGGGTGTGGGCCAAATACAACACCCGGGTCACATAGGTTTTTGGCACCAACAATTGGTCTATGATTTCCCCCCCCTTAGTTCTGATAGCTCTGTACAATAATCCATATTTTAATGTGAAATGAGGAAAGGTTTGTCTCACCCCAGTACATTGTTGGCCATTTATGGCGGCGACGGCCCTGCGGGCGGCTTCTAAGTTTGGGTCCTCCCACTGTGGAAAGGCAAACTCTCCGCGGGGCGGAGGTCCAGGGTCATCGGGCAGCGGAAACTCCGCGAACGCATCCTCTTCTAGGGGGGGCGTATCCTCCTCTGCTGGTCCGGCTGGACCGTCTTCGGCAGCCGAGCTTTCGGACCTCGGGCCTTCCGAACCGAGTCGAAAGGCTGGGCAGGCGAGGTGTTGACGGGGACCCCGTTTCCCTCTCGGTTTCCCTCGTCGCGGGGGACCCGGCCGACACCGAGGGCTCCAATACCGGCCGAACAAGGGGCAGTCGGTGCCAATCAGTAGCGGTACCGGGAGGTTGGGTACTACGCGGCGGCGACTCTCACCTCGCCTCTCGGTGTCTGGACCCGGATATAGCTGACGGTGTACAGCTTAACGTCTCCATGGACACAGGTCACTGGCATGTGATCCTTCGTGATGACGTCGGCTAGGTCGGCCCTGACGAGCGTCACCACACTGCCCGAGTCGAGGAGAGCGTGGGTGTCCGTGCGGCCGACTCGGACCGGTAGGGTCGCCTGCTGGTGAGGGGAGCCTCCGGTGTGTAGGGCGGGCCGGGGTTCGTCTCCGGCGGCGGACGGCATGGAGACATCACGGTCGGGGCAGGTCCAGGAGATGTGGTCATCTTGCCCACAGACGTAGCACCTCCTCAGCGGACGGCCCGCTCGGTCGGATTGAACCCGCTGCTCTCGGGGGAGGTTACCCGGTGTCGGCGGCGGACGGCGGCGGCTGTCGCGGCCGGTTCGGTCTGGTGGGGCTGGCTTCCGGATGGGATCACTCTGTGTGGAGCGCATCATGTCCGCGCTGACCTGGTGGTTCTCCAATAATGCCACCAGGGCATTCAGCGAAGTGGGGCTCACCTGGGCTGCATATTTTTTGGCGTCGGGCGGCAACGAGCGAATGCATCTGTCGATGACGAGTCTTTCTATCCAGGGGGCCTCTCCCGGGGACGTGAGCCAACTCTGGGTTAGTCTCAATAAATCGGTGACCTGGGAGTGTGGTGGCTGGTGTGTGACATATGCCCACCCGTGGTACTTTTGAGCACGGGCTGGGAGGCTATAGCCGTAGCTGGCGAGGATGGCGGTGCCTAACCTTACAAAGTCCCGGGCCTCTCCCATGGACAGGTCCCGGCAGACCCGCTGCGCTTGTCCCGTGAGGAACGGGGCGATGATGCCTCCCCAGTTGGCCGCCGGCCATCCCTCTCTCACGGCCATGCGTTCAAAGAGCTCCAGGTAGGCCTCGACGTCATCATCGGGGCTCTGTTTGGTGAGTACATCTCCGGGTGCCCGTGAAGTAGTTTCGTCTTTATCGATTTTTTTAATCAATTCTTGTACAGCCTGCTGTAGTTCCGTTTGGCTTTTTATCAGCGCTAAGAGCGCCTGCGCTTGCTCCATGCTCTATGAGGTTGGCGTTGAATCAGAGTGCCTGCATTCTCCACCATTTGTGGACTCTGAACCAAGCCAAGACACAATGAGCAGGTTTAAACGCAATGTGCGTTGTTTTATTTAAAGTCTGAACTCAGGATCTTCCCTTATCGGGGCAGGGTGGCACAAAAGACATGAAGCAGTGTTAGGCTAGGTTTAGCCTGCGGGCCTACGCAGGGGAGTTTTCCTCCCCAATGTTATCCAGGGCTCCGTCCTCGATTACGAGCTCCAGTAACGAGCCTGTGTGAGAGGAGACATGAGCGGTCAGAGCACAACAAACAGCCAACAATTCTTAAGGAGAGGAATGGAAGTCGTACATACCGCCCGACAGCAAGGAGAGGTCCCGTCTCGAGGAGAGCCAGCCAGACAGTGATCATTCAGAGCCGCCCTGTTAACTAGTCACTCTGATTAGTGATCGGTCTCAGCTGGGTGCGCCCCGCTTGACAGCGCGCGGCTGTCAGCGCTCCCACTGATTCAACAGGTAATTTGGGAAATACCCCTCATGTATGACGCGGCCCAAACAGCGTCTCTGTTGGGAACCCCCGGCTCTGATGTCACTGTGGTGGCTGGTCGTCCTCCCCCTCTCACCTGCTGGGGTGTAAGCTGCCGAGACTCCACAGTACTTACCTAGGTCAAAATTGGGGACACACACACCTGATTTAAGATCAGGTGATTGGGGACAGTGGGTGCATTTGGGGACAGAAGCCATGTCCCCAGTTGGTAAAAAGCTGATTATAGGGTCAGTGGTTAAGGTTAAGCCCCCGTTCACACAGTACGCCGAAGCAACGCTCGACCGAAGCTCTACCTACGCTGAACCCACAAGTTTCATTTAGGCGTCCTCCACACCACCCGCACGCGTGCGTGCCACGCTGATGCCGTGCCGAAGCCACGCTCACGCCACGCTGAAGCGATCACTCAGGATTGACCACGAATTTCCAAGGGTGACGCGTGAAGCCGTGAGGCATGAAGTCAATGGGAGTTGTGGGCGGCTTCAAGGCACGATGGATTCACAAGCGGTGCCGCGCGTAAATTCAGCTCAAGCAGGAGCCTGGCCGCCATTCACACCAGAAGGCTCTGTTTAGCTCCATGCTGGTCACAACTTGTAGTGACTTCATGCGTGGCTGCCGGGTCGCGGCTCGCATCAAAAATAGACACGGAAACTCAGTGCAGACCGGGAGCCGCCCGCCCCCAGCCCGTGGCCGGTGTGATCGCTCTAGTCTGTTAACAAGGACGCCCAAATGAAACTGCCTGGCAAACAGGCAACCTGCCTCGGCTGAGAGACGACACACCACAGTGAATGTTTTGGTGTGTAGACGCTGAGTGACGACACACCACAGTGAATGTTTTGGTGTGTAGACGCTGAGAGACGACACACCACAGTGAATGTTTTGGTGTTTAGACGCTGAGTGAGGACACACCACAGTGAATGTTTTGGTGTGTAGACGCTGAGTGACGACACACCACAGTGAATGTTTTGGTGTGTCGACGCTGAGTGACGACACACCACAGTGAATGTTTTGGTGTGTAGACGCTGAGAGACGACACACCACAGTGAATGTTTTGGTGTGTAGACGCTGAGTGACGACACACCACAGTGAATGTTTTGGTGTTTAGACGCTGAGTGACGACGCACCACAGTGAATGTTTTGGTGTGTAGACGCTGAGAGACGACACACCACAGTGAATGTTTTGGTGTGTAGACGCTGAGTGACGACACACCACAGTCAATGTTTTGGTGTGTAGACGCTGAGTGACGACACACCACAGTGAATGTTTTGGTGTGTAGACGCTGAGTGACGACACACCACAGTCAATGTTTTGGTGTGTAGACGCTGAGTGACGACACACCACAGTGAATGTTTTGGTGTGTCGACGCTGAGTGACGACACACCACAGTCAATGTTTTGGTGTGTAGACGCTGAGTGACGACACACCACAGTCAATGTTTTGGTGTGTAGACGCTGAGTGACGACACACCACAGTGAATGTTTTGGTGTGTAGACGCTGAGTGACGACACACCACAGTGAATGTTTTGGTGTAGACGCTGAGTGACGACACACCACAGTGAATGTTTTGGTGTTTAGACGCTGAGAGACGACACACCACAGTGAATGTTTTGATGTGTAGACGCTGAGTGACGACACACCACAGTGAATGTTTTGGTGTGTAGACGCTGAGTGACGACACACCACAGTGAATGTTTTGGTGTGTAGACGCTGAGTGACGACACACCACAGTGAATGTTTTGGTGTGTAGACGCTGAGTGACGACACACCACAGTGAATGTTTTGGTGTGTCGACGCTGAGAGTCGCTGCTGCTCATTCTTTTGTATTGGATGCGTCGCTCATTGCCTTGCAAAGCATGCTGAGATACGTGGCGGCGGACGACAGCGACAAGAGGAGGGGCCAATTTGAAAGTGACCAATTCAAGACGGAAAGACAGCAAGACAGCAGCCAATCAAGCTGCATCACCAAGCGACCAGCTACACGAATACAGTCACTGTGGTGTGAATACAGACACTGTGGTGTGAATACAGACACTGTGGTGTGAATACACTGTGGTGTGAATACAGTCACTGTGGTGTGAATACAGTCACTGTGGTGTGAATACAGTCACTGTGGTGTGAATACAGTCACTGTGGTGTGAATACAGACACTCTGGTGTGAATACAGTCACTGTGGTGTGAATACAGACACTGTGGTGTGAATACACTGTGGTGTGAATACAGACACTGTGGTGTGAATACACTGTGGTATGAATACAGTCACTGTGGTGTGAATACAGTCACTGTGGTGTGAATACAGTCACTGTGGTGTGAATACAGACACTGTGGTGTGAATACAGACACTGTGGTGTGAATACAGACACTGTGGTGTGAATACAGTCACTGTGGTGTGAATACAGACACTGTGGTGTGAATACAGTCACTGTGGTGTGAATACAGTCACTGTGGTGTGAATACAGTCACTGTGATGTGAATACAGACACTGTGGTGTGAATACAGTCACTGGTGTGAATACAGACACTGTGGTGTGAATACAGTCACTGTGATGTGAATACAGTCACTGTGGTGTGAATACAGACACTGGTGTGAATACAGTCACTGGTGTGAATACAGTCACTGTGGTGTGAATACAGACACTGTGATGTGAATACAGACACTGTGGTGTGAATACAGTCACTGTGGTGTGAATACAGTCACTGTGGTGTGAATACAGTCACTGTGGTGTGAATACAGACACTGTGGTGTGAATACACTGTGGTGTGAATACAGTCACTGTGGTGTGAATACAGTCACTGTGGTGTGAATACAGACACTGTGGTGTGAATACAGTCACTGTGGTGTGAATACAGTCACTGTGGTGTGAATACAGACACTGTGGTGTGAATACAGTCACTGTGGTGTGAATACAGTCACTGTGGTGTGAATACAGACACTGTGGTGTGAATACAGTCACTGTGGTGTGAATACAGACACTGTGGTGTGAATACAGTCACTGTGGTGTGAATACAGACACTAGTGTGAATACAGTCACTGTGGTGTGAATACAGACACTGTGGTGTGAATACAGTCACTGTGGTGTGAATACAGACACTGTGGTGTGAATACAGACACTGTGGTGTGAATACAGACACTGTGGTGTGAATACAGACACTGTGGTGTGAATACAGACACTGTGGTGTGAATACAGTCACTGTGGTGTGAATACAGACACTGTGGTGTGAATACAGTCACCGTGCACTTCTGCACCTCCATCGTTGAGTCCATCCTCACCTCCTCCATCACCATCTGGTACGATGCTGCCAATCTCAAGGACATCAACAGCCTGCAGCACATGATCTGCTGTGCTGAGAAGGTGATCAGATGCAACCTGCCATCCCTTCAGGACGTACAGACTACAAGATCCTTGTGAGTCACAGTCTCTGTTCCTGTCACACTATACAACTGTCTGTCTTGTAATCAGGAGTCTTTCAGTCATTTTAGTTTTCACACTATCATGACTAATATTTATGGAAGGAAAATGCACTCAAAATGGCACTTGACTAAATGAATTGAACAATATGGTAAAGATAGTAAATATATAAATATTGGTGGTGGGTTGGGAAGACTTAAGAATTAAGTCTAATTAAGTCTAATTAAGAATTAATCCTGCACTAGCAGGTGATTTTATTGCATTTTTTATGTATTTGTTATCTTATTTTGAAGTGCTCACCAGGGCAGAATGCAAGCTCTGTTTTGTTTCCAGGTTCAGGCCAAGATGAAAATTGTAGTCACCCTCCTACCCCAAGTAACACCATGACACTGATGTATTAGTCACACACTCGGAATCTAACTATAGGCCAAGGTTAGTCGACTCTGACCAATCAAATGTAGTTATTTCTAGGCACTGCAGGGGCAGCAAGAGAGCAGCTTTTACAATGTGCAGATGGAGAGGACTCTGGGGTTGGGACACTGCTGCTTCATGTGACATGAATATTTTAGACATTTTCTTGGCACATTTTTGTGCCTAAAACAATCAGCTCAGTGGCATTTTCAAAGATCAAAGTTGGCATGGAGCAAACTTGATAGAAATACTGGATGGATGGATTTTCAAGCCTATTCCATTGATATCAGATTATGGGACTGGAGGTTATTGTGGCTGTGTTAAAGCTTGGATTACTCCCCTTTAATAGCCGTGTCAGGAGAGATGATCAAATGTGTTCCATGGGCTTTATAGACGTAAAGAACGCTTCACTTCCTGAGCTCGCCTTTAAACTGTGTGTAGAACTGTCAAACACGGACGACAAGAGATATTGACCCTCTGGCAGAGGGGAAATGACCAGTTTGCTGAGCCGCGTATCCATCATTACATCATACAATTTATCCATCATTACATCATACAATTTATCCATCATTACATCATACAATTTCCACTGGAGTCCCACTGTTTTATCTGCGCACTATCTATTTTGAGAAAGACAATCCCCTGCTCTGGGCTTTCACAAAACCATTTTAGCACGGTGTCGCTTTCAGCAATGCCTCTGTTTTTTCACTTGATGTGTGAAACTGAGTCTTGTGTCCTCTGCAAAGCTCTGCCATCTGGATTGCTGCTTAAGACCACATGCTGGTCACGGCGCATCACGCTGCAGAGTAGGGGTGGGAATCACCAGATGCCCACGATATGATACTAAAACGATACTTGAGTCACGATACGCAGGGATTAAAGTTCTCCGTCGCTACGACGGATTTCCGTCTATTGGAGCCAGATATGAAATGTGAAAAATACCAAAATTAAAGCCCCTTTGTATGTTTTCAATGTGTATTGTATTGAGTTTGAATGAAAGCTTTTATTTTGAAAAATTCCGACCGGACGTCCAAATGATTCTCCTGGGTTGTGTTCAAGCCACAATAAGCCTGAAAATGTATTGCTACGGTTTCCAGGTTGAACGTCATGTTTCCTTGCCTGTTTCAATGCACCACTATGTTCGCTGATAAATGTTTTGCTACGTTGTGCTATGTTTTCGGCCCGCTGAACGCGACCCTGCAAAGCCACTCCATGTAACGCTAAACAAAACACTGTTGCCATCTGCCTCTCAGACAGCGTTAGTTCCTAACGTTAAATTATCCATGACAGCATTGGACTGAAGAAGTTTGTTATTGTGAGAATTGGAGTTAATTTATTACTGCAAAGGTGGAGGAACTTTGAAAACATGCGCGATGCGGAGTTGTCTTTTATTGGACACGGACAGGTAAAACTTGCTAACACACACACGCTCAAACGTTTGCTGCAGTATGAGTAACGTTAACGTTATTATTTTCGGTGTTTTTCCCCCCTGACAGCGCGGGGGTTGACGCTTTTTCCACGACCACATGTCACTAATTGTCATTTCCATCATAAAGATGAATGTCAGCAGAATAACGTTATTTGATGGAGAGAAAAAGTCTAGTGGAGTTTCACTAGCGTCAATGCTAACGTTACTGAATGAGCTATAGGCACCTATCTGTAACGCAACATGATAACATTAACAAACAACTGTTGCTAGTGCAGTAACTAGTTGGTTACTAACTTTCTGGTTAGCATTAGATGTGTCAGCTGCTGCTAGTCTCTGAGTTAGTTGATAACAAGATGTTGATTTCATCTGTTACCTGACTCCATGATAGTTATGTAATTCTGAGGGATGTTTTAGATGTAACCGTGTGCAGTGGGATGTTTTCCTCTTCACTTGATGCTGAACTGTAACACTAGCGTTAGGTGGTTAGCCTAGGCATGCTAGGTGTTGTCTGACAGTATTAATTGGTGTGTTTTCATAACAGTAGGCTACCAGACCATCAGCTCAGTGGGACAGGAGGGGTGGGAGTTTGGGTGGAGCTGAGCTGTGTGACTGGTGGAAGAGAACCTCCTTAGTTGGGACATATGTTTGACAATGTTGTTGTAGTTCCTGTGGCTACTGTTAGTTATAGCCTAATTGTTATACTGATCCCTTAACCTACTTGTTTGACTCGATAAAAACATCTATATATTAATTGTGATTTATTATAGCCAGTAATTTTCACATGTCTCTGTTGGCATACCTACGTGGAACCTTATAACATCAGCCCAGAACACAATTCATGCATCATTAGGCCTACTGGATGTTTGGGAACTTGAGAGTGTGATGTACACACTGTCTGCCCTTTTTTACATGAAAACCCATGTGAAGCGACGGCACGGTGGGGAAAAAGCGGACACTCTAGAAAGCCCGAAATAGCTAAAATAGGCCTCGAAAAATTTTCAGTCAAAAGATTTTATTTTGCTTTAACCCCTGCGATACGATAGTATTGCGATATTGCGATATTTTTCGATATATTGTCTAACTCCTTTTCCTACCTTTTCCTTGACCTCACCGGAAGTAAAACATGCAGTATTTTTTATTATTTTTTTGCCCCACACGTAGGCTACATTATTAAGCTTCTCTGGACTCAATACGCCACTGCAGGCGCGGACTGCAACATCGGGCGCTTCGGGCAGATGCCCGGTGGCCTGGTATGGCATGGCCTGCAATTTATTATTATTTTTTATATCGATGCTTGGCGTCCAAATATCAATACAATTTCATCAGGCAAAATATCGCGATACTATGGTGTATCGATCCCCCCCCCCCCTACTGCATATGAGCTGCTACTTCATACTTCATACGTCAGTGTATAAAAGGTCAATGCAAAACAAGGATTACTGGCACACTGTTATTCAATATAGAAACAAAACATGAAAACGAGGGGCAAGGGATGTCAAGTTTAAAGAAACACGCGGACAATTTTGGGGATTCACCTATTTGCCATATTCCTGATATAAGACGAGGAGATAGATTTTTTTTTTTTTTACACCTTTATTTATACAGGGGGAGTCTCACTGAGAGCAATGCTGTCTTTTTCAAGAGTGCCCTGTTCACATTCACACACACATTCATACCTGGAAGCTGACCAGTACAACCACAGTCTGATCTGTTGGCCACTGAGAAGCTCCACTGGAGTGGTTGGGGTTAAGGGCCTTGCTCAAGGGCACCTCAGTGGTGGTAATGAGGGAGGGGCAAGCGCTGCCTTTTCACTTTCTCCACCCAGATAGATGCCCTCGCAACCTCTATTTAGCTTAGTGCTTAAATGGTACTGGCTAGCCTACCCCCGTTAACACCAGCAAAGCCGTAGAAGAAATGCTTCCATACTGCTCCCCTGGTGTAATGCAAACCTCTACAAGCCCTGGCATGCCAAGTTGACTTGAAAATACGTAATTTACTTTCGAACTTCTGATCTCACACTATGCCAAGCTGCTCCCTGCAGATGTGGTGGTCACGGGGCGGAGCAGGTGGCCGCGTCATATAGCCAGATGCCAATGACGCCTTCAGGCACAATGGATGGTTTTATAGTGGTCAATTTTGAGAAAATAGACATTGTCCAGTTGGTGCGCTGCAGGGAGCACCTTGGCATAGTGTGAGATTCCTCGTTCTCACTCGTAAAACCTGGGTTGTACGACAACCCCAACGTTTTTAGCTGAAACTTCACTGTAGCAGGCTATCCGCAGTATCCGCCAGCGACCATCTTGGAGCACGTGTCTACAGTGAAGATTTCAGATAAAAACAGGGTTTAAATGACATATTTTCAAGTCAACTTGGCATCTCAGGGCTTGTGGAGATTTGTGTTATGCCAGGTGAGCACTGAGCAGTATGAGTTTTTTTTATTTTTTATGTTTTTGTTCATGTTAACGTGGGTAGGCTGGCAGCCAGTGCCATTCACTACCATTCATTGTGCTAAGCTAACTAGCTCTTGTGTTACTATCGAGAAGATGTCAAAAATG
The DNA here is from genome assembly GCF_964638095.1 of Poromitra crassiceps. Classification (NCBI taxonomy): domain Eukaryota; kingdom Metazoa; phylum Chordata; class Actinopteri; order Beryciformes; family Melamphaidae; genus Poromitra; species Poromitra crassiceps. The sequence continues at coordinate 87,489,112 of NC_139625.1, read as the reverse complement.
TTGGCGTGTTCATTTAATATTGCCAAAGTTCAGTTTAGAGTTACAAATGTTGCAAATGCTGATTCTTGGGTTACATTGGGTTAAGAGAGTGAAAAGCCATATGCAAATCCATTGGTTCAGGGCAAAACAGCTGGCAAACTAAAAGCTACTTGGAGAGTGCAAACCTCTTTCAACGGTGAATCAATTTACTGTTACATCCAAACTAATTGACATCATTCCTACAGTTACATTTAAGTTAAACAGATTTCTTGACCCTGCAGACATCCCTTTAGCATTTGGAATCAAGAGTCTTTGTCATCTTTAGTTTCATAGCTTAAAAAAAGGATAATAATCTAATGAAATCCTTCATCTGGATCACCACCAAAAGCGAATCAGTTGTTCCTTGGCCCAAGGCCTGTCTGTCCACTGAATTTCATGGTAATCTGCTGGGAAATTTTGCAGATATCCGCTTGACAAACAGAACGACAAACTAACAATAGCTTGGCAGAGTTTAACAAAGATATATGCTTTAAAGCTAAAGATTTCAAACATGCACAGTCAGTCCAGAAAGGGTGTGAGAGGCGTCTCCTAAAGGGGACATGACAGGAGAGGTGTATATTACCGTAACAACTTCCAACAGAGTGAATTGGCTCAATGCCAATGGGTGTCCACACTTTTTTGAATGGGGGCCAGATTATGTGAAAATACCTGGGGGCCAGCTGCTTCTCGCATCATATGGGTTATTTAAAAAAAATCACATACAATATGATGTAAGGATTTTTTGCAGTGCCATAATATCAGTACTTAAATCAATGGCTGTTTCACTTTATCCACCCCTTTCACTGCCGGACAATTGCTGGTATGAATTCTGCTTAGTCTCATAATGTCTCTTTACATTGAACTCCTTCATAACAGTGATGGTCTCTTGGCAAATGAGACAAACAGAACTGTTTCAGTGACAAAATATTCAACTTCCCAGCGCTTCTGAAAGCCGTGGCCCTCGCTGTCAACTTGACACGTCTTTGCTGTCGCCATGTCTGCCCCCCAGTGGGACATGTCTGTTGCTAGGTAACCGTTTGTTTGCTGTTTAACCATCTGAAAACATTAGTTCCACCTGTGTTGTTCCTACTTGGTGTTTGTCTACAAACTGTATGATAGTGATGTCATCGTTAGGTGAACGGGAAAAAAATGAACTTGCTTGATTAAGCAATACTGTGTGAACTTTGGACATGCCTGCTCTATCCCTCCTCAAAGGCACACTGTTGTTACCAATGGAAGGAGGGGCGAGTCTTTCATTTGTTCACTGCGTCAGCCAGTCGTGGCATCCAAATCTCAAGTTCCTCATGTTTCTTGCAAACCTTCAGGCTACTAGCCAGACTGCATCAAGACATTTGACAAACATTTTCCACAATCTTGTATAAATTAAGCACTGAACTAGAAGAAGTCAATTGAAGGCAATCAACTCAAAAGTGCAATCTGTCATCACTGTTGTTGGGCGCACTCAGACTTGAAATGCTTTCGTTTCATTTCTTTATTCTGCCTGCAATTAATTACTTGACAGAATCATGCTTGCTGTTGTCTGAGCCAGGAGAGATAAATGAAGTGCATAATACACATTTTAACTGTTGCCATGTTTTTGCTGCCTCCCCACCGACAACTGTACTCACCTTGCCTCAAATGTGATCGCAACATGGGCAGACAGCCAGAACCCATATAAATACGTGTAAATGCAAGGCTGTGATCCAGATAGCATATCCAGCTGCAGAGCACATTTTAGAAACGGGTGGAAATGAGATTTTAGCCTCTGAGGACCTCTGTGAGGAACTCTGAGGAATAACATGGAAAAAGAGAATCAGCAGAACAAGCAGGTTTCCTTTGGTGCTCTGATGGCTTGAGTAAAAGACTTTCGTGTTTCTCTTTTGGTGTGGCGGCTACATCACACCATTCCATCTGCCCAATCCAAAATCAATACCACAATCCATTTCATCTGCCCAATCCAAAATCAATACCACAATCCACTAGCAATCTACTTTCCAAATGGCCTCCTGTGAAGGAAGAAAGCAGGAATTACACTTATTAGGTGGAGTTCCTTCTGTAGGTTCCCCTGAGACAAACGTTTCAATCTAGTTGATGTTCTTTATCCATAGTTGAAAGCTATATTGATATTTTCTACAGTTTGTTAAAAAAAAAATCTGGAATGGTAGGGAGAGAACACAATAGTTACTGTTGACTTTTACAATATTACAGATTACCAATCAATAATGTTAATAATGGTAATTTCCCAAAAATCTCATTCAAATACAGTATTACCCTGACATCACCCTGCTATTGGCAAGTGATATGTAAAGTTTAATAAATATGGCAAATATATCTGTTAAATAATGAGCTTTGTTGGATGTTTAGGAGCTGCATCGGTAACTAATACTACATGACCAAAGCAACTTGCTGGTAATTTCCAAGCAATCATATAGATATGACACTGGATGGCACTGGGTGTTGTTATTGTTGATGTAGTGTAAAGCTGATGTACAGTACAGTGTGTCCAGGTCAACGTTGAGTATGTTTCTCCACAATGCAGAACATTTTAAACAACCAAACGTGGCTCTATCAATAAATACATGCCACCATTCATTGTAATCTAAATGTCTCAGATTTTGTTTGCACAAACTAACTATAAGGAAACACTCTTTGAATCCACATCTATAGCAAAAGCTGAGTTCAATCAGGTTATATCAGGTTGCCAAGAGATACTGCAATGATCGTCCCGGCGTCTGCTTCCCCCTCCTTTTGGTTGTTGGTATAATGTGGCTGTAAAATGGTTTTTGAATGGAATGAGATTCTGTTCTTATCACTGGTGAAATGTAAATGCAGCATTAGTGACAGAACTTGATTTGAATTTGTATTTCCTAAAATGGAGCGTGCAAAAAGATGTCCTTGTCTCCCCTGAGCCAGTGGTGGTGTTGTGTTGTGTTGTGTTGTGTTGGTGGGTTGAATTGACAGTTCTGTAGAAAATGTGAGGAGAGCCTTTCTGTTTGTACTGAATGGACGGATTGTATCTCTCTCTCTTGTAGTTCAAGTGTCAAATGGACTCAAACTGTGTGTAACTTCTCCTGCTCTTCTCGGTAGGAATAAATAAAATCATCTTGAATGATAGAGGAAAGCGTTGAGTGGTGTCAGCTCACAAGTTAACAACTTCATTTTCTTCCTGTCTCAAAATGTACAGTATAGTGATCAGAATAGGCCTGCCTTGAAGCAAGGCCAACATCATTTAGAACAAGGGTTCCCAAACTTTTGAGCCACCAAAGGATACACCAAACATTTCATCAGATTTATATAGCGCTTTTCTAAGTACTCAAAGCATTTCACATAGGGAGGGGGGGTTTGTGTAGCATCCACCGTGATGCAGGGAGTTTGTACAGCTGTCACAACGGTGGGTAACTATTCAAGGTGGGTAACTTACCCACCTTGTTTCCCTTCATTGACTGATACAGGTGATCTGAAAATAGGTGAGTAAACTCTCTGCCTCATTGCAAAGAGGTGGGTAAACTGTGTTTACTTGCATTTACCTTCCACTACGCCCCTGCCCCTAGGGGTACGCATACCCCAGTTAATTTACCTTCCACTACGCCTCTGCCCCTAGGGGTACGCATACCCCAGTTAATTTACCTTCCACTACGCCTCTGCCCCTAGGGGTACGCATACCCCAGTTAATTTACCTTCCACTACGCCCCTGCCCCTAGGGGTACGCATACCCCAGTTAATTTACCTTCCACTACGCCCCTGCCCCTAGGGGTACGCATACCCCAGTTTGTTTACCTTCCACTACGCCCCTGCCCCTAGGGGTACGCATACCCCAGTTCGTTTACCTTCCACTACGCCCCTGACCCTAGGGGTTCGCATACCCCAGTTCATTTACCTCCCACTACGCCCCTGCCCCTAGGGGTACCATACCCCAGTTCGGGGGAAACACTGGCCTATACAACTGGCCTATACAACTGCCCAATGGTTCTAAAAAAATCACATCAAGGACAGCTAAACTGACACAAATTAGACTACAGCCCCCCATTTGATAAGATTTTCTTCCAGGATTTCCCAACTGATACGATTTTTGCTTCCAGATATTTGATTAGAGAAAGTGTATAAAACCCATGACCAAAATAGTTATACATTCTGTAATTGTCTAACTCATGGATGGAAGTATAGTGAAAAGACATTGTTCCCCTTTTTGCTGGGGGCCACCTGGAACCCCCTCAAGGACCCCTGGGGATCCCATATAGCCTACTGTAGGTAGGGAGGTGACAGTGGACACAGTGAAACCTTTTTTTTTTTTTTTTTTTTTTTTTCCCGATTTTTTTATCCTCCATTAGTGCTAATTTAATTTATTTATCCTGATTGCTACTCCACCCTCTGCCGATCTGGGGAGAGCCGAAACTGGCTCCATGCTTCCTCCGAGACATGGGCAGTTAGCCAGCCGCTTCTTTTCACCTGACAGGGGAAGCTTCACCGGTAGGACATAGCACGTGGGAGGTTCACGCTATTCCAACCAGTTCCCCTCCCCCTGAACAGGCGCCCTTAACGACCAGAGGAGGAATCACATTAGCAACCAGGATATTGCATGTTTTGGTGAAGGGGGTTCCTATATGAAGGAAACCCCCGGGAGGCACGGGGAGAACATGCAAACTCCACACAGAAAGGCCCTTTTGACGACCCCACCCGGGCGGTGGGCACTCGAGGACATGCGGACGGGCACGCATTCCTTCAGTGTTCACAGCGTCCCAGGTGGGAATCAAACCCAGGACCTTCGAGCTGTGAGGCGACAGTGCTTACCACTGCACCACCGTACCCCCCTGGACACAGTGAAACCTATGTAATAAAGCTCTCTCCTCATACATCATCTCATTGTGAAAACTTTTAGTGAATGAAGTCATAGAATTTAAATGACTCCTCATTTTGCCGGGGACACCCTGAAGAACCACTGGTTTTCCTTCCAGACTGGAATAGACACTATGTGCAGAAGCGGGTCACCTTGAGTGTTGAATCATGGCACATTTTAGCTTGTGAAATGACATTGTGACTCATGCCAATAGATGTTAATGGCTAAATTGACAGCTAAAAGACATGCTAATTCACATGCATAAGTTTGGGTGTCCTTGTAGTATTTTGCGTCTGTGTGCTTCTCCTCATGAATAGAGATAAATTATTCATTAGATTGCAGCTTTCACACGCACTGGCTTCAGAGGGAAACATACATTTTGAAAGTGCCTTTGATATATCCCCGCAGATTTAGCATTTTTGAACTCGGCTTAAAACAATGTAAACACTTATCATTTATCAGGCAGCAGCGTGGTAACAGTCCACCAACCTTCAAACTGAACATCATTTCCTCTCCTGGGAGAAGCTTTTTAGGGCCTCAGCTTCAAGGTGTTTGCTCTGACAGGAAGCCTATGCCACTCAGCTGTAGCTATAGCAACAGAAACCCAACGATTCATCACAGCAAGAAGCCAAGGTGTTCAATACATATTATTTGCAAAAGGGAACAATGGCTTTCACAGGTTTACAAAGACAAAAAGAGGGTTCGTCTCAGATAACAAGGTAACTGGCAATAATCTGTTTTCCGCGTTTACATGCACTTTAGTAAACTCACCTCAAAGTGCGTGAATGGACATTGAGATTGGGCCAAGCACTGAATAAACCTGATAATTCAGCAGAAAGCTAGGTGTGTTTATTGGTTTTCTCATAAATGATAACGGCCTTTATCCGATAGAGGATGCTGTTTACATGACCACTTGATAATCACAATTAGTGTGGATGCTGCATGTATATCCAATAGAGAAGAGCATAGACTCCCAAGTATTCTATTATCTGTTCTGTCTTTTTTTCTTCTCTCCCCCTTAAGTACACCTACAGTCTGTGACACATGAAAAGGCTTAAGTACACCTACAGTCTGTGACACATGGAAAGGCTTAAGTACACCTACAGTCTGTGACACATGAAAAAGCGTAAGTACACCTACAGTCTGTGACACATGGAAAAGCTTAAGTACACCTACAGTCTGTGACACATGGAAAAGCTTAAGTACACCTACAGTCTGTGACACATGGAAAAGCTTAAGTACACCTACAGTCTATGACACATGGAAAAGCTTAAGTACACCTACAGTCTGTGACACATGGAAAAGCTTAAGTACACCTACAGTCTGTGACACATGGAAAAGCTTAAGTACACCTACAGTCTGTGACACATGGAAAAGCTTAAGTACACCTACAGTCTATGACACATGGAAAAGCTTAAGTACACCTACAGTCTGTGACACATGAAAAAGCTTAAGTACACCAGTCTGTGACACATGGAAAAGCTTAAGTACACCTACAGTCTGTGACACATGGAAAAGCTTAAGTACACCTACAGTCTATGACACATGGAAAGGCTTAAGTACACCTACAGTCTGTGACACATGGAAAAGCTTAAGTACACCTACAGTCTGTGACACATGGAAAAGCTTAAGTACACCTACAGTCTATGACACATGGAAAGGCTTAAGTACACCTACAGTCTGTGACACATGGAAAAGCTTAAGTACACCTACAGTCTGTGACACATGGAAAAGCTTAAGTACACCTACAGTCTATGACACATGGAAAAGCTTAAGTACACCTACAGTCTGTGACACACGGAAAAGCTTAAGTACACCTACAGTCTGTGACACATGGAAAAGCTTAAGTACACCTACAGTACAGTCTGTGACACACGAAAAAGCTTAAGTACACCTACAGTCTGTGACACATGGAAAAGCTTAAGTACACCTACAGTACAGTCTACAGTATGACACATGAAAAAGCTTAAGTACACCTACAGTCTGTGACACATGAAAAAGCTTAAGTACACCTACAGTACAGTCTATGACACATGAAAAAGCTTAAGTACACCTACAGTCTATGACACATGAAAAAGCTTAAGTACACCTACAGTCTGTGACACATGAAAAAGCTTAAGTACACCTACAGTCTGTGACACATGAAAAAGCTTAAGTACACCTACAGTCTGTGACACATGGAAAAGCTTAAGTACACCTACAGTCTGTGACACATGGAAAAGCTTAAGTACACCTACAGTCTGTGACACATGGAAAAGCTTAAGTACACCTACAGTCTGTGACACATGGAAAAGCTTAAGTACACCTACAGTCTATGACACATGAAAAAGCTTAAGTACACCTACAGTCTGTGACACATGGAAAAGCTTAAGTACACCTACAGTCTGTGACACATGGAAAAGCTTAAGTACACCTACAGTCTGTGACACATGAAAAAGCTTAAGTACACCTACAGTCTGTGACACATGGAAAAGCTTAAGTACACCTACAGTCTGTGACACATGGAAAAGCTTAAGTACACCTACAGTCTGTGACACATGGAAAAGCTTAAGTACACCTACAGTCTGTGACACATGGAAAAGCTTAAGTACACCTACAGTCTGTGACACATGAACAAGCTATTCAGGTGACAATTCTTATGTCGACATGAGTTTGCATGTTCACAATACTCTCAAAGTGCTAGAACTGATGAGACGTGTCCGACCGGCGGGTCTTTGTTATCTTTTCAAAGCAGAAAGAGAGACAGAGTGAACGCCTGCCAGCCTGAAGCAGAGAGAGAGAACAGCTTCTTCAGCCACAAACAGTGCGAACAAGAGATCTTTGCTCCTTTTCTCTGCTCATTAAGCACTGATTTTGTATCTGGCAGAGGAGAAGGAGAGCAGCGCTGAGAAGAATCTCAAGCCGTGGCGAGCCCTGATTAAACGACATTACCATGGCCTGGTCCAGCCCAGTATCCTGTGGTGTTCAGCCCAGTATCCTGTGGTGTTCAGCCCAGTATCCTGTGGTGTTCAGCCCAGTATCCTGGTGTATCCTGTGGTGTTCTGCCCAGTATCCTGTGGTGTTCAGCCCAGTATCCTGTGGTGTTCAGCCCAGTATCCTGGTGTTTCCTGTGGTGTTCAGCCCAGTATCCTGTGGTGTTCAGCCCAGTATCCTGTGGTGTTCAGCCCAGTATCCTGTGGTGTTCAGCCCAGTATCCTGGTGTTTCCTGTGGTGTTCAGCCCAGTATCCTGTGGTGTTCAGCCCAGTATCCTGGTGTATCCTGTGGTGTTCTGCCCAGTATCCTGTGGTGTCCTGTGGTGTTCAGCCCAGTATCCTGTGGTGTCCTGTGGTGTTCAGCCCAGTATCATGTGGTGTTCAGCCCAGTATCCTGTGGTGTTCAGCCCAGTATCCTGTGGTGTTCAGTCCAGTATCCTGTGGTGTTCAGCCCAGTATCCTGGTGTATCCTGTGGTGTTCAGTCCAGTATCCTGTGGTGTTCAGCCCAGTATCCTGGTGTATCCTGTGGTGTTCAGCCCAGTATCCTGTGGTGTTCAGCCCAGTATCCTGGTGTATCCTGTGGTGTTCAGTCCAGTATCCTGTGGTGTTCAGCCCAATATCCTGGTGTTGTGTTCAGCCCAGTATCCTGGTGTTTCCTGTGGTGTTCAGCCCAGTATCCTGGTGTTTCCTGTGGTGTTCAGCCCAGTATCCTGTGGTGTTCAGCCCAGTATCATGTGGTGTTCAGCCCAATATCCTGGTGTATCCTGTGGTGTTCAGCCCAGTATCATGTGGTGTTCAGCCCAATATCCTGGTGTATCCTGTGGTGTTCAGCCCAGTATCCTGTGGTGTTCAGCCCAGTATCCTGTGGTGTTCAGCCCAGTATCCTGTGGTGTTCAGCCCAGTATCATGTGGTGTTCAGCCCAGTATCATGTGGTGTTCAGTAGAGCTGGGTATTGGTTCAAATTTCAAAAATCGATTCGATTCCGATTCACAAGGTTGCGAATCGATTAATTTCGATTCGATTCGATTTGATTAATTTCAATATCGATTTGGTTAGTGATACCAAAACGTGTTTTTTGAGCTGTACTCTGAATTACATGACTGTCCAGTTATGTAACACAGGGGGTTCCCAACCTTTTTTGCGCCAAGTAGATACATGGGGAAAAAAGTTGCAGATTTGTTGTCAATTTTAATGGTTTTAGTTACACATATATTTACTCACCAGGTGGTGACAAAGGGTCAACAGCCTTTTCATGTCAATAAAGACACTTTCACAATTATGCACAGTGATTTGATTTCAGCCTATATAATTTCTAAAAGTAGATATTAATGATCAAACATTTCCATTCATGTAGCCTACAGTATTTATGTTTTTGTTTCAACTACAAACATAAATAAACGTCAACTTGAAACTATGTTTCAACTACCACACACAGCATAATATTTTAGCCTGTTTATAAAAATAATAATAATAATAATAATAATAATAATAATAATAATAATAATAATAATAATAATAAAAAAAGATCTCTGGACATATGAATCGATAATCGAGGATTAAAATAAAAATCGATTAAAAATCAGAGAATCGATTTTTTGAACCCAGCCCTAGTGTTCAGCCCAATATCCTGGTGTATCCTGTACGCATCCTGTATCGCATGTAAACAGTCGACCTGAAATATTCAAACCGATAAAGAAAGTGTGCATGTAAACGCAGTTAGTGTCACAAGGTCCACAATGGAAATAAGCCCTAGGCTTTTCTTGTGTTATCATTGAAAGTTTTTTAATTCATGTTTATGTGTATGTGTTATTGACACGTCAAATAAATTCATTCATTCATTCATTCAGGTGATGAGGTGAGGACCCAAACGCAGGACACAGACCAAGGCGGATGGAGATGGAAAAGGTTTGTAGGCTGGTTGGTGAGGAGGAGATGGGGAGATGAGAGGGGTTGAGGTTGGGGCAGTCAGGCTGAGTGGTGTGGCTGGCAAGGGAAGCACGTGGAAGGGAAGGACAGGATTGGAAGCAGGCAGGGAGGTGGAGATGATTCCAGAGAGAGAACTGGCGGCAGTGGCTGGGTGAGCAGACCAGGGGCCAGTTGCACCAACTGGTCTTACGACTGGTCTCAAGCTAAGCCGGTTGTAACTTTACAACCTAACAGCTACGCCGGTTGCACCAACAGGGCGTAACCCTTTTTCTCACAGACTGGTCGTAAATATTACGCCTCGTCAGGAGGAGGCGTAAATTGCCTGTGCCAGTAAGAGATCTCCGTGGTAGTCTATCAGCGGAGACCTGCTGTGATTGAGTCCTCACCGTCCTCATCGTCGGCAAGTCGCCTTCGAAGCATGACGTGCGATTATAAGGAACTAGTTGTGTGGCTTAGCCTTCCCAAATGTTAGGGGTCATTTTTTAGAATTTAATACATAGAATTGGGAACGTTACATTCAATTTCATTCAGACTGCCTGGCACTCAATCGCCGCCATTTTCCCCCGGAGCTTCCACAGGAGGAGGGAGGGTGTAGTGACGCACGTACAGTAGTGGACTGTGAGCGTAGTGGCACAGTGACGGCGCGAGGCACATTTTTGGGGCAATCAGGGGGCATTCCCCGGCAATTCACATGGACGCGCATTGCTACGACCGGCGTAGTTAAGACCAGACGTAATTAAGCCCTGTTGGCGCAACAGGCGTAAATCCACTCTAAAGACTGGTCTCAACTAAGCCCGACGTAGGAGTTACGACCAGGCATAGTTAAGACCAGTTGGTGCAACTGGCCCCAGGAGACCAGGACAGAACAGATGTTGGGCAGCTGACAGACGAGCAACCTGGCTAACAAGCAGGCATGCCAGGGAAACAGGTAACGTGTTGCCAAGAACTGCATGAACACTGGCTCGCTCAGCTTGTCACATCGTTGGGCCTAGCCGGCTCTTCTGCGAGCACAGTTTATACTGCAGTGGAGATGAGAGGTGATTGCTTGATGCGGGACAGGTGGTGTGCTGATTGATGATTGATGACCAGGTGTGCAGAGAGAGAGAGAGAGAGTACAGGAGGGAGGGACCACGGCCACACCAAGACACAAGCCAAACACATCACTCAGACAAAACATGACACATCACAGCAGGACAACAAGCCAGCTGAGATTATGACAATCACAGAAGCTGGTGAAAGTGAAATTGCAGTGCAAGCGCTAATCTTAAATCTACCATAAACAATATCAGTATCAATACAATATATATCATTCCTTATAACCAATACTGAAGCTATTTGGAGATTTCATTGAGACATAATGATATAAGCCAATATCCACACAGCAGCAGCTTTGCTATTTTCACCTCTTTTCTAAAGATTGTTGTCAAATTCCACGCAGGAACAAAGCTCCTCCCACTACATTCAGTAGGTTTTATTTTATTTCTTTTTTTTTTACACGGTTTAAACGTGGCCATCCCCCCTCCCATTCCTGAACCTGTTCTCTTGGCGGAATCTGCTAAACTTGTTAAACTAGTAAACTTGCTACCTACCTCTTCACTTGTCTCAGCAGGAGAAAGATCTGTCAAAGTGAGACTGGTCACCGGCGACACTTCTCAGCAGGTATAGACACTTGACTAATTACTATCCTGCCATTTGTCCTTCACAGGCCTCTGTAGTGCAGCGTTTTGTCCTTCATAGGCCTCTGTAGTGCAGCGTTTTGTCCTTCACAGGCCTCTGTAGTGCAGCGTTTTGTCCTTCATAGGCCTCTGGGGCCGGTTGCACCAACTGGTCTTAACTATGCCTGGTCGTAACTCCTACGTCGGTCTTAGTTAAGACCATGGACTTACGCCTGTTGCACCAACACGGCTTACTCTGGTCTTAACTACGCTGGTCATAGCAATGCGCGTTCATGTGAATTGTCGGGGAATGCCCTCTGATTGGCCCACATGTGCCTCGCGCCGTCACCCACTACTGTATGTGCGTCACTACACCCTCCCTCCTCCCACCCCCCTCCTCCTGTGGAAGCCCCGGGGGAAAATGGCGGCGGCGATTAGTGTCAGGGAGTCTGAATGAAATTGAATGTAACGTTCCCAATTCTATGTATTAAATTCTAAAAGAATTAACGCCAACATTTGGGAAGGCTAAGCCACACAAGTAGTTAGTTATAATCTAACGTCGTGCTTTCAAAGACGGCGAACTGGCGATGTTACGACGATGACGGTCAAAAAGGTCTCCGCGGAGATCTCTGTTACAGGCAGGCTCTACGCCTCCTCCTGACGAGGCGTAGGAGTTACGCCTGGTCTTAGTGAAAATAAGGCTTAAGTCGTCTTGGTGCAACCGGCGTAGCTGTAGGTCGTAAAGTTACGACCAACTTAGCTTAAGACCAGTGTAAGACCAGTTGGTGCAACCGGCCCCTGTAGTGCAGCGTTTTGTCCTTCACAGGCCTCTGTAGTGCAGCGTTTTGTCCTTCACAGGCCTCTGTAGTGCAGCGTTTTGTCCTTCACAGGCCTCTGTAGTGCAGCGTTTTGTCCTTCACAGGCCTCTGTAGTGCAGCGTTTTGTCCTTCACAGGCCTCTGTAGTGCAGCGTTTTGTCCTTCACAGGCCTCTGTAGTGCAGCGTTTTGTCCTTCACAGGCCTCTGTAGTGCAGCGTTTTGTCCTTCACAGGCCTCTGTAGTGCAGCGTTTTGCTCCCAGGTTGATGCGACGTTGTTTATAAAATGGCTTGTGGTGCATGAAACATGACAGCAATTCTGTTTCTGGCTGTGGGCAGCTAAAGCAAAAGCTCAGTTTAAACATCACAGTTATCCACCCAGAAATGACTGTTAATGATGTTAATCTCTGTAAAAGCTAACTAAATAGCTTTCATTTTTCAACGGCGCTGGGGGGGGGGGGGGGGGGGGGGGGGAACGAACACGGTTGTTTTCTCACGGATGAGCATGGCCAGGGGCAGGGGTGCTGCTTTATGCTCTGCCTCTTCAGCACCCCCCCTCCCTTCCCCCCCGCACGCCATGCAACATTAACGCGGTCATGAGTGATGCTCTAAAGCTAGCACGTTCATTAGCCGTGCATTAATATGTTTTGCGTCTGCTAATACCATTTTTCTCTTCTGGCCCCCAAACGATCCCACTCCAGATAAATCACAGCGGGGGTTTTTACACCCAGCGTTGTGAATTCATATCATTTTCACATAATCATAACTCATGCTGTCGCTGTAATTAGTTAACCGTGTTTAATCACACGCAAAATTGATCCCCGGATAAGTAATGTTTCCAGAAATCCCCTCCCAACTGCACGGCCTCTGCGCGCTCATCTGTAACGGCGTCGTGCTAATGATGCACTGGTGGTCAGAGAGTGGAAGGCAGGAGGAGCTCTGGCATAAGAGGGATTCATATTTACTGGCAACACAGCAACTCCACAAAGGCCTGGACCTTATCAATAACTCCCTTTGGCTTGTAGATAAAGAAGGAGGTGTGCATGCCATTATGCAGGCTGGAAACTCCGCAGGACAGTTATCTCTCTCTCTCTCTCTCTCTCTCTCTCTCTCCATTTTCCCCCTTCTCTCTATCAGTATGAGAACACAGAAGAGTGCTAATTAATTAGTCCCACAAGACCCATATAAGTCAAAGATAACAGTCAACGTCCTCCTCCAAACCCAGCCGCTTCACCGGCCTCCAGACACCGTGGCTTCCCCCCATTATGCACGGACGTGCCACCCCAGGACATCAAATTCTGCTGCTAAAATTGGGTAACCAGCAGATTAGTCGGTGAGGCAATCAACTATAATTCACTGAGAAACTTTTATCACATCGCAAGGAGGGGTTATGGTAAATGAATTGAGAAAACTTGTACATTGTAGCCTACTAGGCTATTCACCTTCACCTGCTATAACCCGGAGGGTCATTGGCATCACAGTCGATCTGTCACAAGCTCTCTCCATCTCTCTCTGTCCTCGACACGAGTCGAGTTTTAATTGAGTCCACTGTAAATCCTCCAATCTTTCCTTTTGTTTCCGCCGTTTACCCGCTGCAAACACGTTTGTATTGTCCCACCCCAGTCAACAAAATAACCTGAATTGCATCAAAACTCAGATGTTTTTAACAGGTGTATGATGTGATGGTGTCGTTATGAGATAGGGATAATATATACAGTCAATAACTAAACCATCTGGACACCACCGTAATTTCCGGTTAAGCAAAACACGCAGTTGGAATGCTTTGTGCCTATTTAGCAACACCGGGTACATTGGTAGTCTGTTGATATATTTGAATCTTTTTATATAATTTATATCTCATATGTTTATAAATTATCTTGTATATTTATTTCAATTCAGCGTGTTCCTATGTATGTTACATGTGCACTAACCACACTAAGTCAATTTCCTTGTATGTGCAAACATACTGTACCTTGGCGAAATAAAGAATTCTATTCTATTCTAAATCTTACCATTAAGATGTGCAGACGTAAACTAAGTAAAAAGTTTATAGTTCCTGTCCCCACGAGCTCTTTCTCCTGCCCGGCACTTATGGCAGAGGTGATGCCTTGGAGGCTGGATCAGCCCTAGCTTTCACAGGACCCAAATGGAGGCAAGAAGGGGGAAGACGGGCCCCGAGATCACCTCTCGGTCTCCACAAAGGTTTCAGACAGAAAGCAAACAGACATTCCAGGGTGAACGGTGTTTGCAGGAGTGTCATTTGTCTTTGGACTCCACACTGTACCCATGCCCCTTTAGGAAAAGCTCATCCACCAGCCAAAGGTGGGCGATTATTTATTGACCATATATTTGATAGATGAAGACTGCAGTCAAGATGGGCTATAAATATTGTACTGCATACTGGATTCTACATGCCACTCGGACGTGCTTTTCCCATATCTTTAGCTTTAGTGCATTCAGGGCTGTGAAAACGGTTTTACTTTCTTTTTTCCTCTCTCCCTCAAATGTACACCAGGGAGAAAAGGGAAAGCATTTTGTAGTCCTCCGTAGCCCTATTGTCATTCACCCCGGAGCATGCAGTCACTTTCCAGATTTTTTGGACTGCTTTGAAATAATAGCTGAGCTTCGTGAACTCTGCCGGCCGGCACGGGGAGGGGGGCTTTTAAATCCATATGTTACACTGTATGCTTTTAAACCCGGACATCCCTACAGTATTTTCCCTCTGCCATGTTCCCGCATGAATGTTTTTAGGCCTCCGCCGGCGATAGCCAGGCCAGAGGCATTATGGATTCGGGTTGTCCGTCCGTCCGATCGTCCGAGGTTCGTTAACGCGATATCTGAAGAACGCCTTGACGCAATTTCAGCAAATTTGCCTCAAACGTTGACTTGGACTCAAGGATGAACTGATTAGATTTTGGTGGTCAAAGGCCAAAGTTCAAGGTCACTGTGACCTCACAACTGCTCGTTACATGCTCGTTAACGCGATATCTCAGGAACGCCTTGACGGAATTTCTTCTAATTTGGCGCAAACATTGACTTGGACTCAAGCATGAACTAATTAGATTTTGTGGTCAAAGGACAAAGGTTAAGGTCACTGTGACCTCACAAACGCCATTTTCAAGCTTATTAACGCGATATCTTAAGAACGCATTCACGGAATATCTTCCAATTTGCCTCAAACATCCACTTGGACTCAAGGATGAACTGATTAGGTTTTGGTGGTCAAAGTTCCAGGTTACTGTGACATCACGACTGCTTGTTTCATGCTCGTTAACGTGAGATCTCAGGAATGCCTTAACGGAATTTATAATAATAATAATAATAATAATTCATTTATTTTATATAGCACTTTTCAAGGCCCCAAAGACGCTCATTTCATCTAATTTGCCTCAAACGTCCACTTGGACTCAAGTATGAACTGATTACATTTTGGTGGTCAAAGGTCAAGTTCACTGTGACCTCACAAACGCCATTTTCAAGCTCGGCAACGCCATATCTCAGTAACACCTTGACCAAATTTCTTCACATTTGGCTCAAACGTCAAAGTCTGGACAGACATGCATGTCTTGGCGGAGGCATATATCCGTGGTGCGGTCATTCTAGTTTTGGTTTGAGGGAGGGCCTATATTCCCTCAGCCCTATGCTCCCTTCCCTCAGCCCTATGCTCCCTCAGCCTCATGTTCCCTCAGCCTCATGCTCCCTCAGCCCTATGCTCCCTCAGCCTCATGTTCCCTCAGCCTCATGCTCCCTCAGCCCTATGCTCCCTCAGCCTCATGTTCCCTCAGCATCATGTTCCCTCAGCCTCATGTTCCCTCAGCCCTATGCTCCCTCAGCATCATGTTCCCTCAGCATCATGTTCCCTCAGCATCATGTTCCCTCAGCCTCATGTTCCCTCAGCCCTATGCTCCCTCAGCCTCATGTTCCCTCAGCATCATGTTCCCTCAGCATCATGTTCCCTCAGCCTCATGTTCCCTCAGCCCTATGCTCCCTCAGCCTCATGCTCCCTCAGCCTCATGCTCCCTCAGCCTCATGTTCCCTCAGCCCTATGCTCCCTCAGCCTCATGCTCCCTCAGCATCATGTTCCCTCAGCCCTATGCTCCCTCAGCCTCATGTTCCCTCAGCATCATGTTCCCTCAGCCCTATGCTCCCTCAGCCTCATGCTCCCTCAGCCTCATGTTCCCTCAGCATCATGTTCCCTCAGCCCTATGCTCCCTCAGCCTCATGCTCCCTCAGCCTCATGTTCCCTCAGCCTCATGTTCCCTCAGCATCATGTTCCCTCAGCCTCATGTTCCCTCAGCCTCATGCTCCCTCAGCATCATGTTCCCTCAGCCCTATGCTCCCTCAGCATCATGTTCCCTCAGCCCTATGCTCCCTCAGCCTCATGCTCCCTCAGCATCATGTTCCCTCAGCCCTATGCTCCCTCAGCCTCATGCTCCCTCAGCCTCATGTTCCCTCAGCATCATGTTCCCTCAGCCTCATGTTCCCTCAGCCCTATGCTCCCTCAGCCTCATGCTCCCTCAGCCTCATGTTCCCTCAGCCTCATGTTCCCTCAGCATCATGTTCCCTCAGCCTCATGTTCCCTCAGCCTCATGCTCCCTCAGCATCATGTTCCCTCAGCCCTATGCTCCCTCAGCATCATGTTCCCTCAGCCCTATGCTCCCTCAGCCTCATGCTCCCTCAGCATCATGTTCCCTCAGCCCTATGCTCCCTCAGCCTCATGTTCCCTCAGCATCATGTTCCCTCAGCATCATGTTCCCTCAGCCCTATGCTCCCTCAGCCCTATGCTCCCTCAGCATCATGTTCCCTCAGCCCTATGCTCCCTCAGCCTCATGTTCCCTCAGCATCATGTTCCCTCAGCCCTATGCTCCCTCAGCCTCATGCTCCCTCAGCCTCATGTTCCCTCAGCATCATGTTCCCTCAGCCTCATGTTCCCTCAGCCCTATGCTCCCTCAGCCTCATGCTCCCTCAGCCTCATGTTCCCTCAGCCTCATGTTCCCTCAGCCTCATGCTCCCTCAGCCTCATGTTCCCTCAGCCTCATGTTCCGTCAGCCTCATGTTCCCTCAGCATCAGGGTTAGGTGTGCTTTTTTGCAAGGATGGCAAAGGCATGACCCGTCACTTGCCCACTGATTGCTTAGGTTTAGGCATGGGGATTGATGAGTGATTAGGTTCATGGGGAGTGATGACTGGTTAGGTTTACAGTATGCATGGGGAGTGATGACTGGTTAGGTTTACAGTATGCATGGGGAGTGATGACTGGTTAGGTTTACAGTAGGCATGGGGAGTGATGACTGGTTAGGTTTACAGTAGGCATGGGGAGTGATGACTGGTTAGGTTTACAGTAGTCATGGGGAGTGATGACTGGTTAGGTTTACAGTATGCATGGGGAGTGATGACTGGTTAGGTTTACAGTAGGCATGGGGAGTGATGACTGGTTAGGTTTACAGTAGGCATGGGGAGTGATGACTGGTTAGGTTTACAGTAGGCATGGGGAGTGATGACTGGTTAGGTTTACAGTAGGCATGGGGAGTGATGACTGGTTAGGTTTACAGTATGCATGGGGAGTGATGACTGGTTAGGTTTACAGTAGGCATGGGGAGTGATGACTGCTTAGGTTTACAGTAGGCATGGGGAGTGATGACTGCTTAGGTTTACAGTATGCATGGGGAGTGATGACTGGTTAGGTTTACATTATGCATGGGGAGTGATGACTGGTTAGGTTTACAGTAGGCATGGGGAGTGATGACTGCTTAGGTTTACAGTATGCATGGGGAGTGATGACTGGTTAGGTTTACAGTATGCATGGGGAGTGATGACTGCTTAGGTTTACAGTATGCATGGGGAGTGATGACTGGTTAGGTTTACAGTATGCATGGGGAGTGATGACTGCTTAGGTTTACAGTATGCATGGGGAGTGATGACTGGTTAGGTTTACAGTATGCATGGGGAGTGATGACTGGTTAGGTTTACAGTATGCATGGGGAGTGATGACTGGTTAGGTTTACAGTATGCATGGGGAGTGATGACTGGTTAGGTTTACAGTATGCATGGGGAGTGATGACTGGTTAGGTTTACAGTATGCATGGGGAGTGATGACTGGTTAGGTTTACAGTATGCATGGGGAGTGATGACTGCTTAGGTTTAATTGGTTAAGCTTAGCGTAAAATATAACATCAGCCCCAACCTTGTCAGTCATTCAAACCTGTATGACAAGGCCACCAGTGCAGTCCTCCACAACGGAGGCAGTGGAGACTGGTTCAGGACAGCAATCGGCGTGCGCCAAGGATGCCTCGTCTCTCCTCTCCTCTTCAACATCTTCCTGGAGCGCATCATCACGGATGCCCTGGAAGACCATGAGGGAACTGTTAGCATAGCTCTTCTATATCATGCACCTTATCACTGTACATATTTTATTACTCTGACTGTCACTTATCGGCTGTACCTCAGGAGGTAGAGGGGGTAGTCCAGTAATCGTTTTGGATAAAAGAGGTCGGTGGTTCAATTCCCGCCTCCTCCAGTCTGCATGTCGAAGTGTCCTTGGGCAAGACACTGAACCCCAAATTGCTCCTGATGGTGTGCCAGCACCCTGCGTCGTAGCTTTGTACCTACTGATTGTAAAGCGCTTTGGATAAAAGCGCTATATAAATGCAGGCCATTTATCTGCAAACCATGTCAACACAAAGCTCACTTACTTTTGCTACCTGTGATGCACCCTGACCCTGTACATAATCTGTAAACAACTAAATTAAGATACCTCACCTAGCTGGCAAGTCTGTTTATACTCTGTTAATACTGTTTATATATGTTAATACTATCTATATCTGTTGAATATCTGAATCCTTTTATAATATTTTATAAGTTTGATATGTTTCCACTCACGCGATATTTTTACAAGTCTGTTTATACTCTGTTAATACTGTTTATATATGTTAATACTATCTATATCTCTTAAAATCTGAATCCCTTTATAATATTTTATATTTTATAATCTCTTTATAAAATACATTGTATATTTGTTCTCATCAATGTTAATGAGCACCAACCACACCAAGACAAATTCCTAGTATGTTAAAACATAACTTGGCCAATAAAATAATTCTGATTCTGATTCTCAGGTCAAACGTGCTAATGGAGTTGTGAGTGGAGCCATATCCTTGCCAGGCATCTTGCGGATGTTTTGTTGTCGCCTTATTTTCCTTCGACTAGAAGTCCATGTTTGCACAGAGAACACAAGAATACATTATACATGACTGCATTCAGGCCAGGAAGAAAGCAACAAGGAGCCGGCCAGACGACAAAAACAGCAAAAGTGAAAACAAATTACCCCTCCTTCCTCTCTCACTTGGATACACAAACCGCCTGCTGTCAAAACCCTGGTGAGGTTTTGTCTTATCGCAGCGAAGAGGATCCTGTCTCAACACACACACGCGCGCACACACACACGCGCGCACACACAAACACACACACGCACACACACACACACACACACAGGCGGGGAATGTGATTGTGTTGCCCGGGGTCATGCAGACAGCCCGGGAGGTGAGCGCCTGCCTGGGCAGCCATCACCACACAGCGTCAGCTATCTCTGTCTGAACAGGGAACAAAAGAGCCGGGCCTGATAGCAGACATGGCTGATAGCAGGCGAGGGAAGGGGATCCTGGAGCAGGCAGCTATAGGCCAGCAGCACAGCACACTGTGGCCGTGACCAGAGCTGTCAGCACAGATAGCGGAGCCGCTTTCATCTGGTGGAGGCTGGTGGAGATGAGCGAGCGGCTCAGCAGAGTTTCATCATGTTGTTATTTTGCTTCTGCTCTTGTTTCCCGCCGATGAGACGGCTGTCTGTGTAAAAGAAGCCGCTTCACCTTTTAGCGGAGTCTCTAAAAAAGATGTGGTCGCATAAGGAGGTTTGAGAGCTGGTTTACATCGGGAGGAAGAAGCCTTCCTCCACTGCCGTTGTTGCATATTAAGCACTTAGTTTCCTCATCACTGCTCCATTGAAATATGAAGTGTCGGTATTGTGGAAGTTTGTCTTTTAGGCATATAACCATATAGCTGGTGATGAGAGGGCTTATGAACATATAACCATATAGCTGGTGATGTGAGGGCTTATGAACATATAACCATATAGCCGGTGATGTGAGGGCTTATGAACAGTGGCTTCTATCGCCTAGGGAGGGAAGGTTCCTCTGCCGGTCTTATGACCACTCTAGCCTCTGCTGCTGTCCTTTACATTAAGTATAAGGTTCCAGAAACACATGATACTCTATCCTTCTGTCTTCATTCATAAGAGGAGGGAGATGAGGTTCCATCATTTTCGTTCACTTATGAGTTTATGGGCCCCAGATGCGTCCTTAATGCAATATTGGGTTTGGTTCACAGTGGTCCTACCAGCGTCATAAATTCCTCGTAAGAAGTGAACTTTTTTAACGTTCATAACCACGCTGTCATCACCTTTAAAGTAGGGATCCACCGATATGGTTTTTTCAGGGCCGATACCGATTTCGATTATCGGTAATCAAAGAGAGAGATAACCGTTATTTTGGAACCGATATACATTGGCAGTAAAAATGAAATGAAAAATATTCAGTCTAATATATTCAGTCACGTGGGGATATCTCCAGTAAAGCGAAGCCTAAAAGGGCGGAGCTAATTGAATATGAACTACATATTCATAGTATTATCATGTGTTTTGCAGCACAATTCCACAGCTCATTGGACATGGTTGTCATTTAATGACATAACCTTTGATTAAAATCACATGTGGTTTGTGACCAAGATGTTTGCGATCGAATACTCTGAATTTCCCTAGAAATCTATCATTTTCCTAATTCCACCTCAACAACTGCTCCCTATCCTCTCCTTAAAACACATCCTCAGACTGCCTAAGTGAGGATTCCTGCCCTCGTCCCAAATTCAAACACACGTGATATAGTTTTGATGTAATTGGAATACTTTTTGAACATATTTTTAGTTAAGATGTAGTTTAACTACTTTTCATTCTATCTAGTAAACTACACTTTTAAGTTCCGCAACACTGGCTAGGTGCACCATCCACACAGGTGCATCTCATCATGATAAGACTGTCTTTGTTTTGAAACAGCAGCTTTTGAGGATGCTCTGGGGGGAACGGGGCAGCCGTGATGCCAACTGCTGCTATGATCCGCCAGAGGTGGGGAGGTGACGTAGAACCCTCGCTATATGTACTAGGATGGACTGGCGTGACGACTGACGTCATACTGGACGGGATAAACTGTCGTCACACTTGGGCTTGACTGACGTCAGGGGCTGATCAGGTAACGTGAATACGGTGGCCTTCCTGCTTGAAATGTGGTTGAAACCTCACAAGTTTCATTTGACATCCTCACACTCCTAGCATCAAGATCAGCAGGAGTCATTTGTACTGTAGTGAGATGCAAGTCATTTGAGCTCGCATCACGTGGAATAAAAAAGCAAGCACAAAATTCCTTTCTCCACATATGCAAGAAGAGAAAATATGAATATGATGAATACCAGTATGTCATGCATGCTTGCATTCCTGTTTTTGGTCCTGGTTGCTCCACCAGCGGAGACCCCAGCACTGGGGAGGTGAGAAGATGCCACCAAACACTGCAGCGCGACTGTTATCAGATCCCCGTGTGGGTTGGAATGGGCAGGGTGTGGCCAACTGGGGGACTTCAGTTGACGTAAACAATAACACAGCATACCAGAGACTGCCGACGCTCCGGGCCAATGACAGCTCTCACGGGTCGCGTCCTGTAAGCGGTCGAGGTAGCGTCCGCTGTAACATTAGGCCAGATCTGAGCAGGTGTTGTATTGAATGTTGCTCTTGAACGCGCGGCGCCAGGGAGCGGTAGGGGGATTCCTGAGCTTGTTGAAATAAATAGGCAACATAACTCACACACTTTGGAGAAAATATCTCACGCTGGAGAATTGGGTTTCAGTCCCGGTTCTTTGATATGTCAGACGTGTGAGAGCTGCAACAGATGAGATGCACTTTATTCTACAGCCCGACCGATATATCAGTTGGTCGATGTTATGGGCCGATATTGGCCTATTACAGATATATCGGTATCGGCGTATATGTCTGATATGGCCGATTTTAGATGCTACTTGCACCCGGGTGTAAATAGCTGCAGTGTCTATTTTCACCTGGGTGTACTGTAAATAGTCCATGTGGCTATTTGTAAACGGATGTAAATAGCTCAGTGTAGCTATTTACACCCCAATTCAGAAAACGTAGACTGGAGATGATTCGGGGGTCTGTTGACCACAGGCGTCTTTGAGGGGCTTCGATGGGGTCCCCAACAAATTGATGGGAAAATGATTCATTAGAAGAAGCTAACAATTACAGAATGTAGAAGAATGGCTATTTTGATTGTACACTGTTACCTCTATACCTACAATACTTTTATTTAAAACATTTTGTATGGGAATTCTGGATAAAATCTAACAAAAATATTTTCAGAGAAAATCATCACCACTCACCAGGATATATTCTGCATCAAGGAAGTTTAACGTTACTTGGCTTGTGTTAAATTAACCTACCGTTCGTCAGTTACAAACGTCGCGCAGCTCTTTATTTTCTTGTAGGCTACTCTCAACAGTCCTCTACACTCCATTTCATCATTTTTATGTTAACATGACTTTCTGAAACTTCCTTGAACAACATATGGCAGTGTTATGTCAGATTTAACTATTATGCTAGATTTAAAAAAAAAGTTTCTACAACCTGGGTTCAAAACCAGACCTCTGGAGTGGCAGCGCTGTGACTTAGGCTGCTTTGTCACTGGGAACGATTGCTTTCGTTCTGTTCCGCACCCGGGAACGATTGCCCCCCTCCCCTCTCCCCCGCTGGTCAGCTTTCACATTAAAATATTTCTTCCGCGTTCGGAAACGGAACAGAGTGCACTTGCGTCATCAAGTAACGCAAGTGTTCCGTGCCCGGTCACGGCAAAGCGCTCCCCAGACCACGTTTTCAAGTGAATCCTGTCACGGAACCCTGTTGCGTGCCCGGGCGCAGAACGGAACGCAACGCAACGTTCACACTCGTCAAATGTTCCGAAACTGGGGTCAATTTGGGGACAAGTGTACTCAGGAACGGTACCTGGGCACCAGTGTGAAAGCACCCTGTGTGCTTGAGCTGTCTGTTCAAGTTACAAAGGGCACCCTGAATATATGCGTCTAATATGATTTCTCACTTGTTCTTTCCAATAGTGTGTCACATCAAACGTGGAGTCGGGACAGTTTAAAGAATGAAACACAATTTATTTCATGTTGAAGGATCGTTGAGCTTCCCCTCAAATTTCACAGTGTGCACGGCCAGCAGTAACGTTAAGAGAGAGAGAGCTGTATGTATTGGAAAACGTAATTATTGTACTGTATTTATTATACTGCTCTGCCTCGCAGCTCCGAGCCTCCTCTGCTGTGTTTGTAAATAGGGGGTGTAAATAGCATAGCATTTACACCCGGGTACGAATAGACTTACAAGTTGTCCTTTTTGCTCTTAATAATGTATACCTGTGAAAGAAAAGAAAGGTATAGCTACATGTAGTCATATTCATTTCAGTTTTCTAAAGGCCCAAGAATTGTTTTGTTACATTAAAGGTTTTGATTTTGTTGTTCACTTTTTTTAGTAGTAGTAGGACGGTAGTAGTAGTAGTAGTAGTAGTAGTAGTAGTACTAGTAGCCGTAGTAACAAAGAGTATAGAAGCCAAGGGATGAAACTCTGTTACTTTTTTGACAACAGTAATACCGCAATTTTGGACGGAAAACGCCTCCTTGCGCCAATGAAACAACAGCACAGAACCATGGCAGAGACACACCATGACCGGGAATAACACAGGCCATTTCGGTAGAGGTACCTTTGTACAGCCCTTTTAGGCGGGACGTTTTACTGGCGTCATTACGGTAGTCTCCTTCAGTCCAAAATGGTGGAGGCGTAGCTTTGCGCCTGTGCGCTGATGTTGCAATGGAATGACCTATTAGCTTCTTGGCGATGTAAGTTCTTTGGTACTAATCCCCAAAACGGTACCCTTCAAATTTATCTGCCTTATCAAAGCACATTCTCTCCCCTTCCTGAATAATATATCTGCACTGATACTCTGAGTCCTCCCAGCTCCTGTACATTATTTATCATGCAGCAAATAATGCCAGGGACTTTCTGGCACTGATTCATTACCATCTTTAGAGCATATAATACCGCCTCCCTAGGTCTTTTCTCTGTATCACGGCTTATATTTTAAAAACCCCAACAGATAATAGGCTATAAACCTGTTTTACTGTGCTAGCTCCATATTAACGACGAGGGCGGAGTCAAATTCTGTGCTTTCTTTCTTGTAAAGTGTATTCCAGTGAAGTCATGAAGATTGCATTCAACCTGGGAGGGGTTATGATCTCACTACCCTTTTAATATCGTACATATGTGATGTCTGTAGCTCTGTCTGTCAGACACATCTATTGGACTTTGAATGCCAATACTGCATCAGTGGTTAGCGCTGTTGCCTCACAGCAAGAAGGTCCCGGGTTCGAACCCCATTTGGCTTTCCTCCGGGTGCTCCGGTTTCCTCCCACCATGAAAGTCATGGGGCCTTATCTTGGCAAAAGCGGTAATTTAGCAGTAACAATTTAGTGCACGTCTTTTTGCACGAAAATTGGAGGCATGCCAAGTCACCTGCTATTCTCCGTGCCCCGCAAAATGCCACCTGTGCGCGGCGCAAATGGGATTTGGGGGTGGTTTTAACCACCTGCATTATAGTCACAGGTGTGGCCTGGCAATGCCTGGGCATTACATCAATCAAACCAATCGTGTGAATCATTCAGCCCACCTTAAATATAGTTAAGGTGGAATGTTTCCTTCTTCCTTCAAGCCGCGAGTTGATGCCGTCTGAATAATTCAGCCCACCTTAAATATAGGATGAATGACAACTTTGCCCAGTTTCACTCGTTTTATTGGCTCCACATGCACACACACACTGACACACACAAAACACCCCTCGGAGAACTATGGGAACGCTGTTATACCTATGGTCCAGACCCTAATGAAGGATTCATTGGGGCTGGTTACCAAGCTAGAGATTAACAGGATAATTTGCCAATCGAGAGCACAGCCGGAGAAAGGGTTAAAAATGGAGTATAGGGAAACTCCCACGAAAATCGAGAGTGTTGGCTTGGCAGGTATGCTACTGATATTTCTGGATTGAAGCTGCTGATACAGTAGCTGATTTTGTGTCGATATTCAATATCTTTAAAAGCTACAGTTTCATGCAAGAAAAGACAAGTATTGAGTGTTTCTGACAGAGTATAGTTTTTCTGGTCAGGGTGGGAAAGCCTCAAAAACAGCATTTAGAGCCAATGGAATTCTTTTGGGGTTTAGCAGCTCTTGAAGGCAGAGTGAATCACCAGGTCATCAGAGTTGATCAAGAACGAGATGATACTATGGCCTGCTGGTGGAATTCCCCTTGGAAACAGCAGAGGCTCTGCCATTGTTCACATTGACCTCATGTACTGCAGCTCTCAAAACCTTGTTCACTTCCTTGAGGGAGGCGGCTCCTTGTTCTCGAGAGCTTATTTCCCCTAACACGGGGCTTTGCCAGGTTAGTGCCTGTACTGTACAGCCTGGAGGATTTTCCATGTTTTACATCCATCACATGGTTCTCATCTGTGAAAGGGGGCTGTCCCATCCCAGCCCCCCTGCTGCCTCAGCTGGCCTGGATGACTCCCCCCCCCCCCCTTCACTCTTGTCTCCTTTGTTTCCTGGTTCTCCTCCAGGCATCACTACCAAGCGAAAGTCTCGGAAACTCAAACCCACCTGTGATGTCATCATGTGGACTTGGGGGGGTTGAGCAGCAGAAGGGGGGAAGGGGGTGGGGTTAGAATAGAACACTGGTAATTGTTTTTTTATAAGACCATGCTACATGAATTGCCTTCTTATTTACTGTATCATTTATGTATGCCCTCTACTGAGTCCTAAAGCTATCAGTAGCTGGAACCTTCGGTCTCGCAGACAAATAATGTATATCATTCCTCAAACCCGCACTGTTTTTGGTGAAAGTGCTTCTAAAGTTTTTGCATCCTCATCTTGGTGTGAGCTACTGTACAGAGTCACCTTAAACTAGATTATTTTATAAACATGGAAAATGATAAAAACAGGATGGACGATTTGACCACTTTATGCACATATCCTTTTACTGAACATTGCTAATTGTTTGATGTGATTTGTTGTTTTGTGTCTGTTTGTTATTTCATGTGAAACTTTTTATGCTTATGTGCATACCTGCCAACACTCCAGATTATCATGGGAGTCTCACTATTTTTAACCCCTTCTCATCCTGTGCTCCTGATTGGTAATTTCTCCCGTTAATCTCCCGATTTCAATCAAATGGCTGTAAGGCAGCTTTAAAGCAGAGTGAAGTAGCCTGTCTGATGTCATATGAAACTAGAAGACCTGCAGCATCCATTGGTCCGAACCATTTCATGCTAGCTTGTTGGGAAGGGTGCTATTTAGGCTACGTTTTGGCGAGGGAAAAACTGGCATGGCCATTTTCAAAGGGGTCCCTTGACCTCCCCCTCAAGATATCTGGATGAAAATGAAGCCTATGGACCCACGCATCTCCCCTTTACATAGGGCAGCACGGACATTTAACAAGGCAGCATAAACTCAGCAGAACAATAGATCACATCACTGATGGAGCTTGGACCGACCTGCCGGATCTGATGGGGCCAGCCTAATGTTGGCAGGTATGCTCATGTGAATCTTTATGCTGCTGTCTTGTCCAGGACTTCACTGTAAAAGACATTCTGAATGTCAATGGGAACATGCCTGGCTAGGTAAAGGTTAATGAAAAAAATGGGGTTGGTATGAGCAGAAGGGGGTGAAGGGGGAGTGTATCAGCAGGTAGAGCTGCAGGGGACTCAGAGGAGGGAGAGAGTTATGTTACACCGAGGGGGGGTGGTGTGTTGTTGACCTGACTGAGTAGTCGGCCAAGCGAGCCTCCCTCTCTCTCTCTCTCTCTCTCTCTCTCTCCTGCACTCTGGGAGTTTGGAGGTCATCCGTGGAGGAAGTACATCAGAGAGGACATCCAGAACACAGGAACATCTGCAGTGGCTCTTGCCTCTGGGCCCCTCTGACACCTTCTGAGAAGGTAAATACCTGGATTACTAACTGCCTGCTGTAGTGACCCACGCATGCTGTGTGAGGAGCCGACGGTTAAGAGCCTCGCAGTGTTGGCCAAGTTACTTGTCTAATAAAAAGTAATTTTCAAAAAGTAATTGAATTATTCAAACAAATGACTTACTACTTACTAGGGAAAGTCACTTTTTAAAGTCTGCTTTGATTCCCTTATTAATGCACATTATTTTAGTGTTGCTGTGGCACAAGACATACTGTCAAATGTTAGCTAGCCAATCATTGTACCTGCATGGGATACTTGAACATGTGCTTATGGGGAGGCTTATAGCCTACTCAAGGTCAATAGGCTCTGGGGCTTATAGCCTACTCAAGGTCATTAGCCTCTGGGGCTTATAGCCTACTCAAGGTCATTAGCCTCTGGGGCTTATAGCCTACTCAAGGTCATTAGGCTCTGGGGCTTATAGCCTACTCAAGGTCATTAGCCTCTGGGGCTTATAGCCTACTCAAGGTCATTAGCCTCTGGGGCTTATAGCCTTCTCAAGGTCAATAGGCTCTGGGGCTTATAGCCTACTCAAGGTCATTAGCCTCTGGGGCGTATAGCCTACTCAAGGTCAATAGGCTCTGGGGCTTATAGCCTACTCAAGGTCAATAGCCTCTGGGGCGTATAGCCTACTCAAGGTCATTAGCCTCTGGGGCTTATAGCCTACTCAAGGTCATTAGGCTCTGGGGCTTATAGCCTACTCAAGGTCATTAGCCTCTGGGGCTTATAGCCTACTCAAGGTCATTAGCCTCTGGAGCTTATAGCCTACTCAAGGTCAATAGGCTCTGGGGCTTATAGCCTACTCAAGGTCATTAGCCTCTGGGGCGTATAGCCTACTCAAGGTCATTAGGCTCTGGGGCTTATAGCCTACTCAAGGTCATTAGGCTCTGGGGCTTATAGCCTACTCAAGGTCAATAGGCTCTGGGTCTTATAGCCTTCTCAAGGTCAATAGGCTCTGGGGCTTATAGCCTACTCAAGGTCATTAGCCTCGGGCTTATAGCCTACTCAAGGTCATTAGCTTCTGGGGCTCTGGCTGCAGCTGTGGCGTCTCTCCCCGGACTAGGTCTGATGGTCATAAACCGGATAATCCTCTGAAGTTGAGTACATGCAGTGCAGTGCCTTCATGAGTACATGCAGTGCCTTCATAATGCAACACATGAGTACATGCAGTGCCTTCATAATGCAACACATGAGTACATGCAGTGCCTTCATGAGTACATGCAGTACCTTCATAATGCAACACATGAGTACATGCAGTGCAGTGCCTTCATGAGTACATGCAGTACCTTCATAATGCAACACATGAGTACATGCAGTGCAGTGCCTTCATGAGTACATGCAGTACCTTCATAATGCAACACATGAGTACATGCAGTGCAGTGCCTTCATGAGTACATGCAGTACCTTCATAATGCAACACATGAGTACATGCAGTGCCTTCATGAGTACATGCAGTGCCTTCATAATGCAACACATGAGTACATGCAGTGCCTTCATGAGTACATGCAGTGCCTTCATAATGCAACACATGAGTACATGCAGTGCCTTCATGAGTACATGCAGTGCCTTCATAATGCAACACATGAGTACATGCAGTGCCTTCATGAGTACATGCAGTACCTTCATAATGCAACACATGAGTACATGCAGTGCCTTCATGAGTACATGCAGTGCAGTGCCTTCATGAGTACATGCAGTGCCTTCATAATGCAACACATGAGTACATGCAGTGCCTTCATAATGCAACACATGAGTACATGCAGTGCCTTCATGAGTACATGCAGTGCCTTCATAATGCAACACATGAGTACATGCAGTGCCTTCATGAGTACATGCAGTGCCTTCATAATGCAACACATGAGTACATGCAGTGCCTTCATGAGTACATGCAGTGCAGTGCCTTCATGAGTACATGCAGTGCCTTCATAATGCAACACATGAGTACATGGAGTGCCTTCATGAGTACATGCAGTGCCTTCATAATGCAACTCATGCAGTCTTGCTCAAGTTCTCGCATAACTTTTGCGGAAACTAATCTCTAATTTCTTGAACATGGCCTCAACAGCACATACAAACATTTGTTTATCCTATAGCCTGGATTTCCGTGCGTGCAGTTTGTTTTCAATCAGCTCAGTATTATTTTCATCAGTCTAACAACACAGCCTATTTTATGAGCTATTGGCAGGAAATGGGCCTATGTTTCCCGGTTGATCAAACATTATGTATATTAGCACATCGAATTTCAACTCGAGTCAGAAGTGGCCGATACTGTCCATGAAAACAAAGATCTCTTCATGAGTCCCCACTTCAGGGAGCGAGCGAGCGAGCGCCTGCAATAATACACATCACAACAAAGTAGACACGGAAACATCAAAGTCACCGGCTCGTTGTTTTATTCGACAGAACTGAGAACAGCATGCAATTGTTGCAGTCTATCATCTTGTCATGGAAACCAGCGTGAGGATCTCTTGAGTATTGAGGAAAAGGATTTGAGGGAAAGGTTGTATTTGTATGCTAAATCACCATTTTATTTACACACCATGCATATGAAGTCCACCCGCTTGTGTCGAGGAGGATATTGATTGGAGGTGAAACCGCAGTTCAATCTCATCGGCAGCACCTCCTTTTTAGCTCGCCCCCGGGCAGTTTAATTTACAGACGTTGATCATTGAATTAAAATAGTAAATCATCTGTCTGTCACAGCCGTTCTCGGTAGGAATAATTCAAGTCACAATGTCAGCACATCAGCTTAGAAAGGCAGGTGGTACTGAGTGAAATAGAAAAGGCACTTAACTGTGTCCAATCTGTTGGCTGTCTACCTGTTGCGTCTTTTCAGATTCAGAATAGCTGGCATTATAAACACACACACACACTCAGCCATGCGAGACAGAGATTCTTTATGCTCAGAACAATGGGAAGTTTACCCAACAATTCTGAGGTTATTTACCGGCGGAGCGTTACACGGGGAGCTGGATTGAACTACATCCAAATTCTCTGTTTTGAAGTTGAAATTAAATCGAGCAACAGCAGGAGTCTCCTCTAAGTAGAAAGGGCTATTCAGTCAAATCTCATTATGGAGGTGGAAGGAATTCTTTGTTGCCCTATGGTTGCTATTGTGATGAAATTGCATTTTGTTGACTGTTTGGTATTGGAACAAACAACCCTTAGGGTAACTGACTTTCCTCGTGTCACACACAGTAAAGTCACAGCGTATTGTTGTTGTTGAGACGATGTGGAAGCTGCTGACATGATGGTTTCACTGCTGGGAACTGACACCATAAGATTAATGACTGGAAGCCTATAGCATGTAGGTATGACACACACAGGGCTGGGTATCTTTTATTTTGGCATTCAATGCTTTATTTGACAGATAGATGGTCAGGGAGAGACATGGGGGAGAGAGACGGGAGGACATTTGCAACCCCCCTGGACCATTAGGCTACATGCAAATGTCATTAGTCTTCTATGCTACCATTTGAATGGATGGTTTTATTTTGTGTTCTCTCTCCATGTGGCCTGGTACAGTATCCATGCCAGGCGAATTCGACCACAGGCCGAATTCGAACCTGGGTCGCTGCGATAAGGACCGAGCCTTTATGGTACCTCTACTCAGTGAGCCACCAGGGACGCACTTGGGCTGGGTATCGTTTTAAAAATTACAATACCAGTACCAATGCCAGTCCTTAAAGTGATAACGATACCAATACATTACTTCATAACGATACCAATACATTACTTAATCCGATACCTGTTTTTAAAGTTTTGGTGGCATCTCGGCACGCTGAACTGTCTTGACTTCACCACTATGGGCTATTGCTGCTGCGGTAGTGAGGCAATCACATGACACATTCAATCAAAGAAAGCTTGCGGTGATTGGCTGCGAGCAAAAACATATATTATTATTATTATTATTATTATTATTATTATTATTATTATTATTATTATTATTATTTTATTATTATATCTGTGTATAAAAAGGATCAAATGCAGTTATTGTTTGACTGGAGAAGTTTTTGATACTACTTGGTAGGCTACTGGGTTATTTCGGTCGATACCTTAAAGCTACCGAATACCGAATACACACAAACATGCTACACCTACAGTACATTGACAGTAGGGGTGCTCCCAAAAAATCGATTCTTGAAAGGATCGCGATTCTTAATGCCACGATTCCTGGCATTATTGATCCCATTTTCCGTTCTTTAGTTATGAGCCGGAGAAGATAGCCTGATTGAACGAAAAACATACCTTTTTTTCTACGAGCTGAGATAATGAGCCTTTTGTGAAATTAAACATTTCAAGCACATCTCTGACTCTGAAGCTAATTTTCTGATGTCTGGGTCTGTCTGGGTGAAGTGTATGCTGCTCTGCTGCTCTCCGTGCTCCCCCCCCCCCCCCCCTCAACTGCACACGCCTCCTGGGTGTGTCTTATGTGTCTGGTGGCTCTCAGTCTCTGCTGAGTTTGCTGCGCACACACAGTGAATGGTGCGCGACATTCAGCTTTTTGGTTCCGCGTGTGTTTGTCACGGGCTGGCATGCTTCCAGTTCGGAATAATAATGCTGATTATGTGAATGTGCTGTTGCAGCGTACATGGAAGTGCTCAGTTGTGACAGCGGATGCTGCTGCTGGGGGCACAGCTGGCGTTGTGCTCGTTTATGGAGGCACGTCGATGCATACGGACGGATGCGATGCGATTTCCTCATTTTCCACAGTGACTATTTCTGTGTGTTTGGCTCCTTTTTCTCTGATCAGGAGAGTGCTGTCGCCACCTAATGGGTTTGTAAAATAGGTTATCGACCTCCAATAGCTACAATATTGTTAGAGGCGACGTAAGAAGCTTAGATCGACACCCCCCCGTCAAAAAAACAATTTGGAGTTATGACGCCATTTGGCGTCGCTGGCACTGTACGGTAAATTTCTAATGACGCCATATGGCGTCGCTGGCACTGAACGTGTTAAGAACTCTGGTTAATGTATTCCCCCCAAAATCTATAAATCCTTCTCAAAGTCTACAGATCCCCCCAGCCTATAAATCCATTTTATCTGAAGAACATAAGGGGGGAATTCCCCCCTAGTTTGCAAAATTAATTTAGGCCCTGACTTGTAATACTTCAGAAGTTGAATTTGAAGTTCAGCATTAATACATTTGTCATTTTTTGTCTTAGATTTACCTTTGTGTGTTATTGCAATATAAAACTACATAATTGAGAATCGATTCTAGATTCTGGAATCGTTGGAATCGAGAATCGATTCTGGAATCGGATCGTGACCCCAGGAATCGGATCGGATCGTGGCTTAGCCGGATTGGAGCATCCCTAATTGACAGTACTACACCTACAGTACAGTAGATTGACAGTACAGTGATTCATACTTGGGCTGTGAAAAAGAGGGAGATTTTCTGGGATATCAGCAAATGCAGGTCCGTCTAAACTCTGTCAGTGTTGTGATCTGTTGTTCTGTCGATTATGCCGCCTTGTGTAAAGATGCTCGCCCTACCCTATAAGAAAATGTTATGCCTGTAAAGGGACTCATGGGTACCCATAGTACCATTTTCATTCAGATATGTTGAGGTGAGAGGTCAAAGGACCCCTTTGAAAATAGGTTTTCCCTCGCAAAAATTTACCCTAAATGTGTAGCATTATTTAGCCCCCTTCCCAACAAGCTAGCATGACATGGTTGGTACCAATGGATGCTTTAGTTCTTCTAGTTTCATAATGATACCAGGATCTTCAACCTGGCTTTGAAATTGAGCCCGCTAGAGCCATTTGATTTGTATCACTCTCAAATCGGGAGATTAACGGGATAAATGACCAATCGGAAGCACAGAGAGAGAAAGGGTTGAAAACAGGGAGACTCCTGTGGAAATCAGGAGTGTTGGCACTTGGCAGATATGGTGATTGGGCACCTAATGAG
Organism: Poromitra crassiceps; assembly: GCF_964638095.1. Lineage (NCBI taxonomy): Eukaryota > Metazoa > Chordata > Actinopteri > Beryciformes > Melamphaidae > Poromitra > Poromitra crassiceps. The sequence goes on along the minus strand of NC_139625.1, from coordinate 87,455,808 downwards.
CACAAGATAGGTATGTGAGGATACTCTTGTGGGCTGGCTGCCGTGGCTTGGGAGGCCGTCTTAAGTGGGCTCCAGCCCCGGGCCAGGGCTGAAATATGCAGGAGGACTTTGTAGGAAAATGAAACAGAGAGCACGTTCTAGACAGTTCCCAGTTCCATACTGTGAATGAGGCAAGACATATTGAGGCTACGCTGTGACTTTCCCTTCTATAAGTCACAAACTGTGAACAGTGCCAGGTGGGGGAAATGTGTTTTTTTGTGTGTTCTCGTTAGCAGTTCTCAATGTGCCCCCCACCTTCTCACAATTTAGTTTTGGCCTTTTGTCCCCTTTTACTGAGTGTCTACAATATGGTCCACAAGGTTACTTCATCTCATTCTACTGAGTTGTGTGAGTTTCTCCTTGGAAGGGCAAAAACAGTAGAGACGCACATATAAGCACATTAGCGAGAATTCAGACCCAGTACTAGGTCATCAAACCTTATCATCAGGTTACAATGACATTTCTACAATATAATGGCCCACTGAGATTAAGTGCATGGCTCCAATTCATCATCATTGTGGTGAAACCCCCGTTGAACAGATAAAATGCTATGGCATATAAAATACAATGGCATATTTATCCCAAAGTCCTCCCACCCAGGCCCAGCCAGGGGTTCAACTGAGTTGTTATGCCTCCGCCGGAAATAGGCAGGCTGGAGGCATTATGGATTTGGTTTGTCCATCCGTCCGTCCGTCCGTCCGTCCGTACTGTACTGTACGTACATACGTACGTATGTCCAATGTTCGTTAACGCGATATCTGAAGAACGTCTTGACGGAATTCATCACATTTGCCTCAAACGTTCACTTGGACTCAAGGATGAACTGATTACATTTTGGTGGTCAAAGGTCATGCTTACAAGCTCGGTAATGCCATATCTCAGTAACACCTTGATGGAATTTCTTTACATTTGGCTCAAACGTCAAAGTCTGGACAGACATGGATGTCGAGTGCTCACTTGTTGGCGTAGGCATATACTGTATCCACGGTGCGGTCATTCTAGTTACCATTGAACTCCACTCTCATTGCAATGTTTTGCCATCAGCATTGCACCAATCTGACTGTCTCCCTGCTGCACAGTTTTGATTTTTGCTGGTAGGAAGAACATCTGCGCCACACCAGAAAACAACCAAATTAAACTTTATTTATCTTTATTTCAATGAGAGAACCCATGCATCAGCCATCGAGGACTGAACCCATGCATCAGCCATCGAGGACTGACCCCATGCATCAGCCATCGAGGACTGAAACCATGCATCAGCCATCGAGGACTGACCCCATGCATCAGCCATCGAGGACTGAACCAATGCATCAGCCATCGAGGACTGACCCCATGCATCAGCCATCGAGGACTGACCCCATGCATCAGCCATCGAGGACTGAACCCATGCATCAGCCATCGAGGACTGAACCCATGCATCAGCCATCGAGGACTGAACCCATGCATCAGCCATCGAGGACTGAACCCATGCATCAGCCATCGAGGATTGAAGCTTGGTGGATTTTTTTTAGCTAGCCACCGGATGCAACGTGAATGCAACATAAATGCAATGTGAATGGTGGACCATCTTTCAATGCTTTTAAAGGAATTATTTGATGGCGGACAGCCAATGGCGAGACATAGGCTACAAACATTGATCATAGGTAATCTGATTGGTTGAGTTAAACCTCAATTGCGAGAGCGAAATAACCAGGTTTTTTCTAAGATTAGACTGAAGCCCAGGGAATGTAGCTAATAATATAAAACCCAGTGTTTATTAACTGCAATAATGCAATCTAACTATACAAAGTTATCTAGGTTAGTTATAGTAGCCTAGCTGATCTTCCAAGTTCATTTAGGCTAGCCAAACCTGCAGCTATCTATAAGCTAGGTAGCTGCTGGCCTTTGAAGATTATATGAATGATTTAGATTCATATTTTGATAAGAATTAATTCTTTACCATTCATGTTTGTCAATTGCCGCTAACCTGGACTCCTAAAAACTTTTTTCCTCTGTCAACCATTGATATATCTCCAAAGCAGCTCTACACCTAAGAAATGTTTGTACAACTAAAACTTTAATCTCCTAAAGAAGTGTGTTTTTATGAGGAAGAGATTATCTCAAAGCAGCATTAGCCTCACAATTAGGAGCAAATTATATTTTCTCAAACACTTTCCAAGTAGGCCTATTTCCTCACTAATTCCCTGCTATTTTCTGAAAGCGGTCAAGTTCTCCAACACGAGACATTAGTATTTTCTTCAGAAATGCATTGTGCTTGGCTAGGAAGAAAAATGTTGGCACCAAGAGGGAGTGGAGTGGGGTAAGAACATAGGAACGTGACTAAACTCCCTCTAATGGGCATTTTTAGGGGTTCTGGAAGTGTATGGGCTGGCAACTGGTGGGTTGTGTTTAAAAAGATGCTGCCAAGAAACAAAGTGAAAACAGTGGAACTGGCGAGGTCTGCCAACGGCTGGGATGCATCGCGTCTTTATTAAACGCTTCAGTCCCAATCAGCAAGGCTTTGCTCCTGCCAGCAAAATTATTTCCCCTCTATTAGTAGGCCCGCACTCAGCCAGTACCATAGATATGGATGCCAAAATGTTCTTTTATTGCTATTCTGTGAAATAAAGAAAGCCATGCAATGGCTTGTAAACAGATTCCATTTGCTCATTACAGTGAACTTAGGAGAGAGACAGCTTTTAGTGTCCCCTAATTTACAGTTCAAATGTCCTCTTGCATAAAAGATTGCTGGCATTCATTGTTTAAACGGCGGCCCTACTTGACCAGGGTCTTTGTAACAACTCATTTGATTAGCTGGTTACTTGACCAGGGTCTTTGTAACAACTCAGTTGATTAGCTGGTTACTTGACAGGGTCTTTGTAACAACTCAGTTGATTAGCTGGTTACTTGACAGGGTCTTTGTAACAACTCATTTGATTAGCTGGTTACTTGACCAGGGTCTTTGTAACAACTCAGTTGATTAGCTGGTTACTTGACAGGGTCTTTGTAACAACTCAGTTGATTAGCTGGTTACTTGACCAGGGTCTTTGTAATGACTCATTTGATTAGCTGGTTACTTGGCCAGGGTCTTTGTAACAACTCAGTTGATTAGCTGGTTACTTGACCAGGGTCTTTGTAACAACTCATTTGATTAGCTGGTTACTTGACCAGGGTCTTTGTAACAACTCAGTTGATTAGCTGGTTACTTGACCAGGGTCTTTGTAACAACTCAGTTGATTAGCTGGTTACTTGACCAGGGTCTTTGTAACAACTCAGTTGATTAGCTGGTTACTTGACAGGGTCTTTGTAACAACTCAGTTGATTAGCTGGTTACTTGACCAGGGTCTTTGTAATGACTCATTTGATTAGCTGGTTACTTGACCAGGGTCTTTGTAACAACTCAGTTGATTAGCTGGTTACTTGACAGAGTCTTTGTAACAACTCAGTTGATTAGCTGGTTACTTGACCAGGGTCTTTGTAACAACTCAGTTGATTAGCTGGTTACTTGACCAGGGTCTTTGTAACAACTCAGTTGATTAGCTGGTTACTTGACCAGGGTCTTTGTAACAACTCAGTTGATTAGCTGGTTACTTGACAGGGTCTTTGTAACAACTCAGTTGATTAGCTGGTTACTTGACCAGGGTCTTTGTAATGACTCATTTGATTAGCTGGTTACTTGACCAGGGTCTTTGTAACAACTCAGTTGATTAGCTGGTTACTTGACAGAGTCTTTGTAACAACTCAGTTGATTAGCTGGTTACTTGACCAGGGTCTTTGTAACAACTCAGTTGATTAGCTGGTTACTTGACCAGGGTCTTTGTAACAACTCAGTTGATTAGCTGGTTACTTGACCAGGGTCTTTGTAATGACTCATTTGATTAGCTGGTTACTTGACCAGGGTCTTTGTAACAACTCATTTGATTAGCTGGTTACTTGACCAGGGTCTTTGTAACAACTCAGTTGATTAGCTGGTTACTTGACCAGGGTCTTTGTAACAACTCATTTGATTAGCTGGTTACTTGACCAGGGTCTTTGTAACAACTCAGTTGATTAGCTGGTTACTTGACAGGGTCTTTGTAACAACTCAGTTGATTAGCTGGTTACTTGACCAGGGTCTTTGTAATGACTCATTTGATTAGCTGGTTACTTGACCAGGGTCTTTGTAACAACTCAGTTGATTAGCTGGTTACTTGACCAGGGTCTTTGTAACAACTCAGTTGATTAGCTGGTTACTTGACAGGGTCTTTGTAACAACTCAGTTGATTAGCTGGTTACTTGACCAGGGTCTTTGTAATGACTCATTTGATTAGCTGGTTACTTGACCAGGGTCTTTGTAACAACTCAGTTGATTAGCTGGTTACTTGACCAGGGTCTTTGTAACAACTCATTTGATTAGCTGGTTACTTGACCAGGGTCTTTGTAACAACTCAGTTGATTAGCTGGTTACTTGACCAGGGTCTTTGTAACAACTCAGTTGATTAGCTGGTTACTTGACCAGGGTCTTTGTAACAACTCAGTTGATTAGCTGGTTACTTGACAGGGTCTTTGTAACAACTCAGTTGATCAGCTGGTTACTTGACCAGGGTCTTTGTAATGACTCATTTGATTAGCTGGTTACTTGGCCAGGGTCTTTGTAACAACTCAGTTGATTAGCTGGTTACTTGACCAGGGTCTTTGTAACAACTCAGTTGATTAGCTGGTTACTTGACCAGGGTCTTTGTAACAACTCAGTTGATTAGCTGGTTACTTGACCAGGGTCTTTGTAACAACTCAGTTGATTAGCTGGTTACTTGACCAGGGTCTTTGTAACAACTCAGTTGATTAGCTGGTTACTTGACCAGGGTCTTTGTAACAACTCAGTTGATCAGCTGGTTACTTGACCAGGGTCTTTGTAATGACTCATTTGATTAGCTGGTTACTTGGCCAGGGTCTTTGTAACAACTCAGTTGATTAGCTGGTTACTTGACCAGGGTCTTTGTAACAACTCAGTTGATTAGCTGGTTACTTGACCAGGGTCTTTGTAACAACTCAGTTGATTAGCTGGTTACTTGACCAGGGTCTTTGTAACAACTCAGTTGATTAGCTGGTTACTTGACCAGGGTCTTTGTAATGGCTCAGTTGATTAGCTGGTTACTTGGCCAGGGTCTTTGTAACAACTCAGTTGATTAGCTGGTTACTTGACAGGGTCTTTGTAACGGCTCAGTTGATTAGCTGGTCACAAAGTTATCACTGTACATTACGGCTGCAAGGCTTTTATGTAAAAATCCAGCTGTATTTTCAGCGGCAACAAAGACTCATCCCAGCCATCGAAGCCATCTTTGCACAAGCTAAGTCCTGGCGCCGGTATGGAAGCAGGAACTCTTCTCCAGGAAGTGAACTTCAAAAAGATATCCAAACTGTCAACCAAACCACAGTGAACTGCTTTCCAGAGAAAGCATGGAGTCAATGTTAGATATGTTGGTATCATTTATGGAGCATCAAACACCAGCAGATGTGTGCAGTTTACACACATCTTACGGCACTACTGGCAGCCCAGCTGAAAGGCAAAGAATGGGCTAGAGCAGGGCTTTTCAAAGACTGGGTCGGGACCCACAGGTGGTTTGCAGGAGATTTAGTTTGGGTTGCCAAATAAATGTGCAGAATGTCTTCCGTAGTCTTTTATTTAAAATATGTATATTGTTTTGCTGATGAGAGGAAAAAACAAGAGGCTGTTAACTGTGATGAGAGGAAGCCTACATTGACTCCACATAAATGCATTTATTTGGACTCAAAGTATTTAACATGTGTAGGCCTATATGTTTTCAATAACATGCATAAAACGGGCGTCCAGGTAGTGCAGTGGTCCACTGCACTCAGATCAGGCTGATGGAGTGGATGGTGCAAAAGGATGCGGCAACAAAAATGGTTTGTTGATGAGTGGTGAAGCCCTAAATGAGAGCGGAGTAAGTCAGTGGGTGGCAATCTGCGGTGGTAAAAATGGCTTTTTGTGGCCACACAGTTCTGAGTTGCAAACATGCCACCATGGAGTTTAGACTATACGATCTGCACCTCAGCCTCATTGCTACGGCTGATTAGACGACAAGTCTGCTTGTGGATTTTCCTTCAGCAGCTGCACATTTGAAACCACTCACATGGTCTGAGCATGACAGCAACAGCTATTGTTGTCAGGCTATGAACAGTCATGTTCTTGAGTGTGATTTGTGGCTGAAGGAAGGCATTTGGGAGGCAGCGCTTCAGGGGTCATGCCTATGTTCCCCGGGTTCTATGTTCCCCGCTCCTGCTAAAAAGGGTTCTATGTTCCCCGGGTCCTATGTTCCCCGCTCCCGAAAAAGGGTCCCATGTTCCCCGGGTCCTATGTTCCCCGCTCCCGAAAAAGGGTCCTATGTTCTATGTCCTATGTCCTATGTATGTAATTTTTTTTTACTGTCGGACTCGAATGTGTGCATATATCTGAGCCTATAGACTCGAGCTTTCCCTCATGCAGTCTGTCAATGAAGTCTCACAACCTCGAGATATTGCGGTTTGCACTCGCTGACTTTACGCATACGAGCGGGGAACATAGGACCCTTTTTCGGGAGCGGGGAACATAGGATCCTTTTTCGGGAGCGGGGAACATAGGACCCGGGGAACATAGAACCCTTTTTAGCAGGAGTGGGGAACATAGAACCCGGGGAACATAGAACCCGGGGAACATAGGTACGCTCCCGTGCTTCACTGACTCCGCACGGCCGCTCAGCGATGTGGAGGAGATTACATCCAGAAAACACATGTCCAGCCGTGTGTGGATGTTGCATCAATGTCACTCTTTACACATTGTTTTGCAGTTTGGATCATTTATTCAGGTACATGAACCGTTTCAATGTGCACACTGACAAGTCACCATCTTGCTGTAAAGTGCGGCCTTATGTCCAATTCCCATGTTATTACTTTGAGTTGATTATTTTTATGCTCCATCTAGATAATTGTCTCAGGGATTACAGCCAACACCACTACAATTTGCCTAATTTCTAATTTGACAATGATGTGTAATTAAAATAACAATATGGACTGTTGAGTGTCAGTAATAAAAACTTACATAGCTTACTCGTAAAAGTTAATCATTTGTATTTTACATTTTTAAATTAAATTTAAAGTAGGCTAACTTTACACTTGATAACAGGTACAACAGACTGCCTCGCTCGTCTCATCTGCAGAATGACATGTTCAACATTTGCTCATCTGCTGCTCATATTGGGCGCATTCTTGTAAAATATTTATTTGATAGTAACGCCAAAGTAAAACCAGAAATCCCAAGATCGTATAAAGCTGGTGTTGCTCCGTGGTTTGTGTTTCACAGATTCACTTGTGTTGTTCAGTCAGCCCTCAGCCAGGCAAGAAGGCAGCAGAAGAGGAGAGATTTCACCTCTATATTCTGTCCAATAGACGAGTGACTGTTTCGACCATGTGACATTGTTCAGAAAGTTTGGTCCACTTGACAAATTGCAGTGTGAAAGTGAACCGGACCAAATGAAAAATGCAACAATGTTGCAACCCTGAATCGCACCGAGTCCACCACCTTATATGTGAAAGAGACCTATGATGCATTTGCAGAATGTAGAAGAGACAGCCTGTCTTGAGAGACTAGCCCTCAAGAAAAAGTACTACTGAATCACTACTCATCACTACTATACAATATCTACACAAAACCTACTGTTCCACTACTTGATTGCTATTGAGATGTGTAGCGATTTATGTAGTGATTTCAGTAGTAATGAGTAGAGAATTGGCCCCTTTCACTACTGATAATTATGACATGACATAATGACATAATGATTTAAATCACTGCATGAATACTACTTAATTACTTCTGTCTCACTATTTGGCTTTTGGGAAATGACTATATAAACACTACTCATCCCTTCACATTTATTATTAAATTACTACACTACACTATTACTACAAATTTCTTACACATTTACTACTTTATGCCTTCACAGTCCCTATGGAATTACTACATCCTTCTGTATGTGTAGTGTTTTATCACTACTGATCACTATTTAATTTATTTTAATTTCTACACACTTTTACACAATTTTCTAACCCTTTTGAATCACTATTGAAAACTGACACATTTGCTACTAGTTGCCTATTCAGTATCATGCTATATTATTGTGCAAATAAATTATTCTTATCAAACAAGAATGAGATTACACAGGCTTGATTTCAAATCCATTTATTAAATTGAATATTGTCCTATTTACAATTTAAAAAATAACTTTGCCTTGACGATCTTCAGAACAGATTTTTGGCTGCAGTCACACTTCTCCATCACGTTGCTGAAGTGACCGTGATGGATTGGGGAAAAATATGTCTACACATAATGTTTTCCAGAGTCAAGGAATCCAAAAGAGCTAAGCGAAGCACCATAAACTGCCCATCATTGTCATGGATAGTTCAATGGGAATCTTCTCAGTTCTTTTAAAATTGCAATTTCATACTATTTATTTCCATAACACGATTGAATTTGCTATTCCTACATGGTGATTTGAACAGTTTGTGGTGTTTTCCTTGGCCATCTAAACATTGGTGTCGACATATTTGTTCAGCCTGGAACATGACCAGTTCAGCAGATGTGGAGGAGAACATGATCTGTAGCACGTTTGTGATCGCTCCAGGCATTTCTCTTTTGGGGCTGAGTCCGGAGTCCGTCTTCGCAGCCACTCCACACCCCGATGTACGGGCTTCTGAGCCACTCCACACCCCAATGTATGGGCTTCTGAGCCACTCCACACCCCGATGTACGGGCTTCTGAGCCACTCCACACCCCAATGTATGGGCTTCTGAGCCACTCCACACCCCAATGTATGGGCTTCTGAGCCACTCCACACCCCAATGTATGGGCTTCTGAGCCACTCCACACCCCAATGTATGGGCTTCTGAGCTGCTCCAGACCCCAATGTACGGGCTTCTGAGCCACTCCACACTCCGATGTACAGGCTTCTGAGCTGCTCCAGACCCCAATGTATGGGCTTCTGAGCTGCTCCAGACCCCAATGTATGGGCTTCTGAGCTGCTCCAGACCCCAATGTACGGGCTTCTGAGCCACTCCACACTCCGATGTACAGGCTTCTGAGCTGCTCCAGACCCCAATGTACAGGCTTCTGAGCCACTCCACACCCCAATGTATGGGCTTCTGAGCCACTCCACACCCCAATGTACAGGCTTCTGAGCCACTCCACACCTCAATGTACGGGCTTCTGAGCCACTCCACACCTCAATGTATGGGCTTCTGAGCCGCTCCACACCTCAATGTACGGGCTTCTGAGCCACTCCACACCTCAATGTATGGGCTTCTGAGCCGCTCCACACCTCAATGTACAGGCTTCTGAGCCACTCCACACCTCAATGTACGGGCTTCTGAGCCACTCCACACCTCAATGTATGGGCTTCTGAGCCACTCCACACCTCAATGTATGGGCTTCTGAGCCACTCCACACCCCAATGTACGGGCTTCTGAGCCACTCCACACCTCAATGTATGGGCTTCTGAGCCACTCCACACCTCAATGTATGGGCTTCTGAGCCACTCCACACCTCAATGTATGGGCTTCTGAGCCGCTCCACACCTCAATGTATGGGCTTCTGAGCCACTCCACACCTCAATGTATGGGCTTCTGAGCCACTCCACACCTCAATGTACAGGCTTCTGAGCTGCTCCACACCTCAATGTATGGGCTTCTGAGCCACTCCACACCCTGATGTACGGGCTTCTGAGCCACTCCACACCCTGATGTACAGGCTTCTGAGCCACTCCACACTCCGATGTACGGGCTTCTGAGGCAGGTTCATACTTGAGCGGCGGCGGCGTCTCCTATGTCATGTGACAGGCATGTGTGGGAGTCCGTCATGCCAGCATGTGGAAGCCAGTCCGGGCGCGAGAGCAGCTGCTGTGAGGCATGATGAAGTGGCTCTGATAAGAACCAGGGAGATGCCATGTACCCCCCCCCCCACACACACACACACACACACACACACATGCCTATACAGGGGAGACCGGGGTTGGTTGTCACACTCATCTAACAGGGATGCTTAAAGGAACACACCAACATTTTGGGAGATTCGCCTATTTGCCATATTCCCGATAGTAAGACGAGAAGATCGATGCCCTTCTCTTCTACAGTATGTATGTGCAGTAGAAAGTAGCGACACACCCTCCTGCTAGTTAGCTTAGCACAATGACTGCTAGTCCATGGAATGGGCTAGCCTACCCCCATTAAGTCGCCAAATACACATTCCAACAGCTCCAAAACGCACTTATGTACATGTTGCACCACATCGTTTTTTTATTTAAAATGTTGGGGTTGTCCTACAACCCAGGGTTTACGAGTGCGAACGAGGAATTTCACACATCTAGCCTCGCTGCTTCTTCAGAACAGTGGGCTGCTGGACGCTTTTGAGTGACAATATGGCAAGATGGCGTGGGCGTGACACGTTCGTCATGGGGGGGTGCGGGTGGCCACGTCCATGCCATTGCCAATGACGCCTTCAGGCGTAATGGATGGTTTTGTACGGGTACATTTTTTTTTTTAAATAGACATTGTCCAGTCGGGTGTTGCATGGAGCAACTTGGCATAGTGTGAGATTCCTCGTTCTCACTCGTAAAACCTGGGTTGTAGGACAACCCCAACGTTTTTGTTGATTGTACTATTTGACTATTATTGATGTTATGTATGTCCTGTTTTTTATAAGACCAGGGACCATGTTGGAAATAAGTGTTCACACTTGAACATGTCGATCCCTTGGATTTTGTCTGCTATATCATGAGTAAATTCAAATGAATCAATCAATCAATCAATCAATCAAGCAGGCTACCTACCTGTGATTGTAGAAGTACAGTAGGCTACCTGTCTGTAGTGAGTGAAGTACTGTGGCTACCTGCCTGTGATTGTAGAAGTACAGTAGGCTACCTGTCTGTAGTGAGTGAAGTACTGTGGCTACCTGCCTGTGATTGTAGAAGTACAGTAGACTATGGCCCCTATCGTTGCATCGGCGCAGTTTCTAGGCCGAGCGGCAGGCGCAGATCAAAGCAGTGGGCGTGGACAGGCGCACTTGATATCGTCGTGCTGGCGCTAGATGCAGCCCAAAGCATTACAACCACGCCTTTTAGGCGTAAAATTATGCACCGTCATGCTCATTGGATAAGTGCAATAAACGAATCGCACGCTTGCCTTTTTAGCTCCAATTCCAGTGATCCCGCAAAACCAGACGAAAGCCAAACGCTCTGCCCCCCCCCCCCTCCCTTCATCCAGCCTGTCTGTCTGCATTATAGGCTATTATTCCATATTATTATGCTTCTCAAACCAATCTAACTGCAGTTTCAATACTGCAAGCATGTAAATACGCTACACTATAGCAAGATCAAAGTGAAAATAATGTTCTATGCATCAGCTAGAAAAATATAGCCTATTAGATTGGTGAAAGTTTGTCCAGAAAGATATCATTTTCTCTCGCCTGCTGCAGGAAGGATGATGCACATAAATATACCCTACATTATGTCAAGTCATTGCATAAATGTGTTTTTATTGTAAAACTAAATGTGAAATAGGGCCAAGTTATTGGAGGGACATCACAGTATAGCAGATGCCATTAGAAGCGCGTTCCGAAGCGCGTTCCGCTGTTACTTCTCTAAATCACGTTAACTCGACAAGGGGTATATATAGGCCCAGGAGGACATATATGTTTCACATAGGGTGGTGTTTTCATTTCGATGTTTTATTTGGTCCAATATTGAAATGTTGACAATGGCAGGCTGTGTTACCATTACACATTAATTTAGAACTACCTTTTATATCTATTTTGGCTCATTTGGTGGCTATTTAGTAGTGAAATGAAGAAACACAATGCATGCTGGGAACTCAGAGAGAGAGAGAGAGAAGGGTGACAGAGAAGAAGCAGTGAAGGCAGAGAATAGGCCTGCTTTTCAAAAGCGCAAAGCGCTAAATGTAGGCCAGGTCCCAAGATATCACTAGGCTGGTATTTAGCGCCGACACGCCCACTTTGGGACTGCGCCACGCCCATTCGGCCTAAAGCGCATTTGGCAGCCTAAAGCCTATTGCTATCTTGCCGAAACAGGCGCAAGGCACGTTTTTTTGCGGTTAAGGCCCGTAATAGCGCCGATGGCCTGTGGGAGAATAGAGCCCTATGTGTCTGTAGTGAGTGAAGTACTGTGGCTACCTGCCTGTGATTGTAGAAGTACAGTAGGCTACCTGTCTGTAGTGAGTGAAGTACTGTGGCTACCTGCCTGTGATTGTAGAAGTACAGTAGACTACCTGTCTGTAGTGAGTGAAGTACTGTGGCTACCTGCCTGTGATTGTAGAAGTACAGTAGACTACCTGTCTGTAGTGAGTGAAGTACTGTGGCTACCTGCCTGTGATTGTAGAAGTACAGTAGACTACCTGTCTGTAGTGAGTGAAGTACTGTGGCTACCTGTCTCAGTATAGAAGTACAGTAGGCTACCTGTCTGTAGTGAGTGAAGTACTGTGGCTACCTGTCTCAGTATAGAAGTACAGTAGGCTACCTTTCTGTAGTGAGTGAAGTACTGTGGCTACCTGTCTCAGTATAGAAGTACAGTAGGCTACCTGTCTGTAGTGAGTGAAGTACTGTGGCTACCTGTCTCAGTATAGAAGTACAGTAGACTACCTGTCTGTAGCGAGTGAAGTAGCCTACTGTGGCTACCTGTCTCAGTATAGAAGTACAGTAGGCTACCTGTATGTAGTGAGTGAAGTACTGTGGCTACCTGCCTGTGATTGTAGAAGTACAGTAGACTATGGCCCCTATCGTTGCATCGGCGCAGTTTCTAGGCCGAGCGGCAGGCGCAGATCAAAGCAGTGGGCGTGGACAGGCGCACTTGATATCGTCGTGCTGGCGCTAGATGCAGCCCAAAGCATTACAACCACGCCTTTTAGGCGTAAAATTATGCACCGTCATGCTCATTGGATAAGTGCAATAAACGAATCGCACGCTTGCCTTTTTAGCTCCAATTCCAGTGATCCCGCAAAACCAGACGAAAGCCAAACGCTCTGCCCCCCCCCCCCCTCCCTTCATCCAGCCTGTCTGTCTGCATTATAGGCTATTATTCCATATTATTATGCTTCTCAAACCAATCTAACTGCAGTTTCAATACTGCAAGCATGTAAATACGCTACACTATAGCAAGATCAAAGTGAAAATAATGTTCTATGCATCAGCTAGAAAAATATAGCCTATTAGATTGGTGAAAGTTTGTCCAGAAAGATATCATTTTCTCTCGCCTGCTGCAGGAAGGATGATGCACATAAATATACCCTACATTATGTCAAGTCATTGCATAAATGTGTTTTTATTGTAAAACTAAATGTGAAATAGGGCCAAGTTATTGGAGGGACATCACAGTATAGCAGATGCCATTAGAAGCGCGTTCCGAAGCGCGTTCCGCTGTTACTTCTCTAAATCACGTTAACTCGACAAGGGGTATATATAGGCCCAGGAGGACATATATGTTTCACATAGGGTGGTGTTTTCATTTCGATGTTTTATTTGGTCCAATATTGAAATGTTGACAATGGCAGGCTGTGTTACCATTACACATTAATTTAGAACTACCTTTTATATCTATTTTGGCTCATTTGGTGGCTATTTAGTAGTGAAATGAAGAAACACAATGCATGCTGGGAACTCAGAGAGAGAGAGAGAGAAGGGTGACAGAGAAGAAGCAGTGAAGGCAGAGAATAGGCCTGCTTTTCAAAAGCGCAAAGCGCTAAATGTAGGCCAGGTCCCAAGATATCACTAGGCTGGTATTTAGCGCCGACACGCCCACTTTGGGACTGCGCCACGCCCATTCGGCCTAAAGCGCATTTGGCAGCCTAAAGCCTATTGCTATCTTGCCGAAACAGGCGCAAGGCACGTTTTTTTGTGGTTAAGGCCCGTAATAGCGCCGATGGCCTGTGGGAGAATAGAGCCCTATGTGTCTGTAGTGAGTGAAGTACTGTGGCTACCTGCCTGTGATTGTAGAAGTACAGTAGGCTACCTGTCTGTAGTGAGTGAAGTACTGTGGCTACCTGCCTGTGATTGTAGAAGTACAGTAGACTACCTGTCTGTAGTGAGTGAAGTACTGTGGCTACCTGCCTGTGATTGTAGAAGTACAGTAGACTACCTGTCTGTAGTGAGTGAAGTACTGTGGCTACCTGCCTGTGATTGTAGAAGTACAGTAGACTACCTGTCTGTAGTGAGTGAAGTACTGTGGCTACCTGTCTCAGTATAGAAGTACAGTAGGCTACCTGTCTGTAGTGAGTGAAGTACTGTGGCTACCTGTCTCAGTATAGAAGTACAGTAGGCTACCTTTCTGTAGTGAGTGAAGTACTGTGGCTACCTGTCTCAGTATAGAAGTACAGTAGACTACCTGTCTGTAGTGAGTGAAGTACTGTGGCTACCTGTCTCAGTATAGAAGTACAGTAGACTACCTGTCTGTAGCGAGTGAAGTAGCCTACTGTGGCTACCTGTCTCAGTATAGAAGTACAGTAGGCTACCTGTATGTAGTGAGTGAAGTACTGTGGCTACCTGTCTGAGTATAGAAGTACAGTAGGCTACCTGTCTGTAGTGAGTGAAGTACTGTGGCTACCTGTCTCAGTATAGAAGTACAGTAGGCTACCTGTCTGTAGTGAGTGAAGTACTGTGGCTACCTGTCTCAGTATATAAGTACAGTAGGCTACCTGTCTGTAGTGAGTGAAGTACTGTGGCTACCTGTCTCAGTATAGAAGTACAGTAGACTACCTGCCTGTAGTGAGTGAAGTACTGTGGCCATGGCCGTAACTAGCTATGAGAACGGGGAGGTCCGGACCTCCCCTAATATTTCAGAGAAAAAAATAAAACAATCTGCATGGAAAAGCATGAAAAACACGGGATCGCTTTTATTTTGAAACGAAAGGCAGGTCAGGAAGGAAGTCATCTGACGCCGCGTCCGCGGTAACTTGATTCCGAGAGAGCAGCAGCATGGTGGTGAGTGATGACTGTCTGTCTGCCTGGCGAGATAATTGAAGGTGAGCGAGCTGCGAGACAGTGAGCGAGTGAACGACAGACAGTGAGTGACACTGACAGATTTTTTAGCAACAACCAAGAAAGTAAGTGTCTAGTCTGTCTCTTAAGTAATGTTACCTGTGTGACACGTTGGGATGCTACTGGCTAATCATGCATGGTTTCAGTTTCATGACCCAATAAGTAACAAAAAGAGGTGGTGTAAAGTTAAAAACAACATAATATATTTTATTTTATTTTTCAATCGTTCCTATCAGGAATAAATAAATGTCCCTCTGTATGTTTTTTTTAATTATCGATGATGACTTTGTGTGTTGTGTACGGCTTGGGTTGTGTACCTGTGTTTGTAGGTGTCATTTTGATATGAATTTGGCTAAAACAGTTTGTGT
>NC_139625.1:87407855-87435355 GCF_964638095.1 Poromitra crassiceps | reverse complement strand
CAAAATCTATAGCCATCTTGAATCACCTGCTAGTTCTGTCAGGATTATGTTCTTTGATTTTTCTAGTGCATTCAACACGATCCAGCCACACATACTAGCAAACAAACTGACACAGTTCAAACTTAATAATAATACGATCATCTGGTGCTTTAAGTACCTTGTACCCAGACCCCAGTTTGTTAAACTGGATGATACAGTTTCTAATGTGATCTGGACCAAAACTGGAGTCCCCCAGGGAACAGTATTAGCTCCTTTTTTCTTTACTCTTTATACTGCAGATTGCAGACACAGTGAGTCCTCCTGTCATATGCAGAAATTTTCTGATGACACTGTTCTTATTGGTCTCATTAACAAAGGTGACGACCGTGCCTATAAAAAGGAGATTGACACCTTCACTCAGTGGTGTGACACCAGGTTCTTGGAGCTTAATGTTGATAAGACCAAAGAGTTAGCTATTAACTTTAGTAGGAGGATAGTGAGTGTCTCGCCTGTCACTATTAAGGAGCAGGAGGTAGAAATAGTCCAGTCTTATAAATATCTTGGTGTTTACCTAGACAGTAAACTTGACTGGAAGAAAAACTCTGATTCTGTGCTTAAAAAAGCACAGTCACGTCTTTTCCACCTAAGAAAGCTTAGATCCTTTGACATCAGCAGGTCACTCCTAAATGTCTTTTACCAGGGTATTCTTGCTAGTGTCCTCTTTTACGCTGTGCTCTGCTGGGGGGGCAGCATCACGGCTATTGACAAAAGCAGGATAAATAAAACCATCAAGAAGGCTGGATCAGTGGTTGGCCTTCCTCTTGACTCCCTGGAGACTATTATTGCCAGGCGAATAAGGACTAAACTAAATTCCATTCTCTCTTGTGTAGACCATCCCCTCTATAATATATTCCACGCTCTGCGAAGTTCGTTTAGCAACAGACTTCGTATGCCTCCTTGCTCTACTGAGCGATATAGAAAGTCCTTTGTGCCTGCTGCGGTTAAATTCTTTAACGAGCACTGTTAGTTCTGTTCATGAGGCTTCTTACTCTGTCATTTGTGTGTGTAACCTTGTATTGTATGTTTTTGTTATTTGTTTGTGTTAATTGTATTCGCTCTGGTTGCAAAACATGTTTCCCCTCGGGGATTAAGTAAATAAACCATACCATACCATACTGTACAGCCATTTATATTTTACTATCATTCCTAAATACATGTAGGCTAATGAATTATTTAGTTGTTAGCAGAGCAATAGTTAAATGGTCTTGAAAATGGTCTCGCATTTGTCTGGTCTTGGTCTTGGTCTTGGTCTTGGTCTTGGTCTTGGTCTCGCCCGCCCTCAGTCTTGGTCTTGTCTCGGTCTCGGGTTAGGTGGTCTCGACTCCAACACTAGTCTGCAGTATATGTTGGATGAAATCTTTGATTATCTTTGTGCATGAATATGCATGACTTTGCATATCAGAGCACTGGAAGTCAGAATACATGTTCCTGGTTCATCCAAAATATTATGGTTAAATCTATTTATTTCACTAGTTATTGAAATACCTATGAATGACAAGATATTAAAAGTCTGTTAATTACCAAGTATTTGCGTTAATAAGCAGCATGTGGTCATATACAAGTTGAGGGAAAAATGTTTTGTATACAGAATATGGGGGAAATGGCTTACAAGGCATCTTCTGAAAAAAGTATAAAATATAAAATATTTTTTAAACTTTTTTTTTTATAGTACAGTCCTTACATGTATTAACCATCCATCATCATACAGATTGACATAATAAACAACATAATAAACCATACACATTCATAACACAGTGTCACTATTGTTATATCAACTTTGTGCTGTACATTTTGTATCACGATACATGAAAAAAGAAAAGCACAAAACAGAACAAACACTGAAAATGATTACAGAAACAAAATATTCAGTCAAATCAAAAGTGACCAATCTCTCCAAAATCACCATTTTGACTTGTGGTGCCTGGGCTTAGGTCAGCCTTCTGAAGTGTCCCTGTGTAACGTACAGTACCTGGGCTTAGGTCAGCCTTCTGAAGTGTCCCTGTGTAACGTACAGTACCTGGGCTTAGGTCAGCCTTCTGAAGTGTCCCTGTGTAACGTACAGTATATTATTCTTCTGTGAGAAGATCACGGTGTTGCTCCTGTTTTGAAAAGCCTGTGTTTGCATGCTATGGCTCCTCCCCCTCAGTCCCATAGGGCATCCTCTGCATGGAGATGGAAGCAGTGTAGCTATGTTGGTGCACAGCAGCATACAGATGATCCAGGCCTGGCTTCAGAAGACTGGGCGTTAGAGAGCGGACGCTTGTTAGGTGTGTGTGTGTGTGTATGTGTAATGTGTATGTGTGTTGTGGGCGTTTGTGTGTGTGTGTGTGTGTGTGTGTGTGTGTGTGTGTGCGTGCACGTGTGAGCGCGTTACAGCGGAGGCTTGTTAGAATCCAACAGGCTCCCGCTTGACTCTGTAAACAGCAGTAATCTGTCCTCTGCCCAAAGACGAGGCAGACTCTCAAGTAGTGCAGTGTCTATGGATTTGTGTGTGTGCATGTGAAATGTGGGTGTGTGTGTGTGTGTGTGTGTGTGTGTGTGTGTGTGTGTGTGTGTGTGTGTGTGTGTGTGTGTGAGTGTGTGAGTGCATCGCAGTGGGGTGGGGAGAGAGAGAGAGCATGCTTTCCACTCTGTTTGATTTAAAAGTGGGTAATATGGTCGTCGTTCTCGGGTAATAAACATAAGTATATATGCGCCAATATAAAATGATTTGGGCTTCTTTTTTTTGAACTTCCAGCAGACTTATTCAGACTCAGAAACTCACCAACACTTTTTTTAGAATGTGAGTCATTTTCATTTTGTGCTGGTTTCTGATGGAACTCCAACATGCCCAGGCAAAATCTCATTTTCTATTCTATTAGAAGAAATTCACAACAGATCTTTTCACATTTTCCCAGCTGGTCCAGCGATTCAAACCGGCAACCCTTTACTGTGCATTCACACCAAGCTGGAAGAAAAGGTGCTGTTTAAACGGTGCTGTAAGCGATTCTGGAGGAAGGATTGAGTCAACACGGTTCTCATTACCAAGTAGTCAACTCAAAGGGCCAGGATTTGAATACTTGGGAATTTGTGGAGTTCTCTCTCCTGATTGGATGAAGTCGGATGAGATACGAGAACATCTTCTCTTCTGTTTACCACAAAGCAGGACTGGGAGACCCATGTTACTGTCCAAACACTATATCAGTGATTGCTGTCAGAATATAGAGCTATTTAACATGTCACTGACCAAACACTCTGGGCCCTATCCTCGCAAAAGCAGTAATTTAGCATTTAACGCCGCGCGCAATGCAAATTGGGGGCATACACAAGCGCATGCCTGTTATAATTGTACTGGGCATAGGCGTGCCACATGCCAAACCAGGCGTTTCAGTGCTAAAATGTGGGGATAGATGGCATTATCCTATCGTCAACAGCGCGCAATTACTTTCCGCTAGCTTTGAAAAGGACCTCTTTGGCGCTAACATACTGGCTGCGCTTGACCGCACCATAATCTCCGCGCTGCGCAGAAACGTCATTACGCACGGACGTGCCACGCCAGGACATCAAATTCTGCTGCTAAAATTGGGTAACCAGCAGATTATTCTGTGAGGCAATCAACTATAATTCACTGAGAAATTTTTATCACATCGCAAGGAGGGGTTATGGTAAATTAATTGAGAAAACGTGTACATTGTAGCCTACTTGCAATAGGCTATTCACCTATACCTGCTAACCCATAACCCGGAGGGTCGTTCCCTCGTTGGCATAACAGCTGATCTGGCACAAGCTCTCTCCATCTCTCTCTATCCTCGGCACGAGTCTGCAGCTCAATGTTTCGCCGAGTTTTATGGGAATCACAGGTCTGGGTGTTCTGCTGTCGCACTGGGTGTCCCCCAGGGGTCAGTGTTGGGCCCACTGTTATTCATCACTTACCTCCTTCCCCTGGGCACAATCCTCCGTCACCATGGTGTTCAATTCCACTGTTACGCCGACGATACACAGCTCTACATCTCCACCAAACCCACCTCCACCCTCCCCCCCACCTCCCTCACTGCCTGCCTCCATGACATCAACAGCTGGATGAGCAGGAATTTTCTAAAACTTAATGGCAATAAAACTGAGGCCCTGCTCATCGGCTCCAAAAACACACTCACCAAATCCCACATCACCCCCACCCCCCACATCACCATCGACGGTTTCCCTGTTCCCTTTTCTGCACAAGTCAAAAGCCTCGGTGTCATCCTGGACAATACCCTTTCTTTCGCCCCCCACATAAAAAATATCACCCGGACTGCTTTCTTTCACATCCGCAACATCTCCAGACTCCGCCCATCCCTCTCCCAATCCAGCACAGAAGTTTTGGTCCATGCTTTTGTAACATCCAGGATTGACTACTGTAACTCTGTTCTCTCCGGCCTCCCCACCAAACTCCTCAACCGACTCCAGCTCATACAGACCTCTGCCGCCCGGATCATTACCCGCACTAAATCCTCTGATCACATCACCCCCATTCTCATCCAACTCCACTGGCTCCCTGTTCCATACAGAATTAACTACAAAATCCTCCTGCTCACTTATAAAGCTCTCAACCACCAAGCACCCATCTACCTCTCTGACCTCCTGCACGATTACACCCCCGCCCTGCGCTCCTCCACTGCTGGTCTCCTCACTGTCCCTTCACACCGCCTCACTACCATGGGTGCAAGGGCCTTCAGCTGCACTGCCCCCAAGCTCTGGAATTCCCTACCCCCACACATCCGACAGTCCGACACCATCATAACATTCAAATCCCACCTCAAAACCCACCTGTTCAAACTGGCCTACTCTCTGTAATTAATGTCACTTTTCCCCAACCAATCTGCATTTTCCTTCCTTCTTAGCTATGTTCTATTCCTGCTGTAATTTGCCCTGTTTTTAATATGTATATGTTCTTATTATGTGAAACTGTTTTTATATGCACTGTAAGGCGACCTTGGGTGTTCTGAAAGGCGCATCCAAATAAAATGTATTATTATTATTATTATTTTAATTGAATCCACTGTAAATCCTCCAATCTTTTCTTTTGTCTCTGCCGTTTCCCCGCTGCAAACACGTTTCTATTGTCCCACCCCAGTCAACAAAATAACCCGGATTGCATCAAAACACAGATGTTTTTAACAGGTATATGATGTGATGGTGTCGTTATGAGATAGGGATAATATATACAGTCAATAGGCCTACACATATCCAAATTACGCATGGGGAGAATTACAGCATGCTAACTGTACAGGGACTGCGAGACGGGAATCTGATTGATGTAACGCCCAGGCATTGCCAGGCCACACCTGTGAATAATTCTGGTGGTTAACACCGCCCAAATCCCGTTTGCGCCGAGCATAAATGATTTGGCACACCTCTAATCTGCGCTTGTGCCCGTAAAAATGAATTATGCTCCCCCACGAGTAATTGCATCCCCACCATGGGGCTGTTTTAACTTAAAGTCCCTGGAAACCAAAATCCACAAAAACGTTCTAACTATGTTATTTATGGTCTTATGTTAGTAATTGTGTGCCTCAGAAATCATTATACATTACTTTCAACCCAAAGCCTTAAAATCGACACTTTTCTACAAGATTCTACAAGGTACTTCCTCATTGAAGAGAGCAGTGCGCAAGGTGCTAAAATGCAGGAGCTTATGACGTCATAAGCTCTATATAACCTTTGTACACGTGCGCAACCCGCCCTTCTCCTTTTGTCCGTTCTTTGCCCCACATCGCTCGCTCAGAGTCTGTCTGTCTCCCTCCCACTCTGTGTGCTGTGTGTCGAGCACTATGCTGCCTGCTCTCTCTCTCTCTCTCTCTCTCTCTCTCTCTCAGGACTAGTGAGAGAGAGAGAGAGAGAGAGAGAGAGAGCAGGCAGTGTGTGCGAGGTTACTCTCACACACACACACACACACACACACACAGTAGCGCTGTGCACTCGCAGCGGCAGAACAGAGATCTCTTCCTCTCAGTACGCTATGCGCGGAGCAACGCGCGAACACACACACACACACTTACCCCATGTCTCTTTCCTTCTCTCTCTCTCCTTCTCTCCCTCTCTCTCCGAGAGAGAGGTCTCCTCCAAGAGAGAGAGAGAGAGAAATTTCCCTGCTGCAGACGGGACACGCCCACACAGTCCGCGGGAGAAAATACACTCTAAAAACTAATTGATTCTCATGACTTTTGCCATGACTGTCAAACCTAAATTTATATACTTTGCGACGTTCATCATCGTTCAAATTTGGCTGGTGACTTATTAACATAGGGTCCTGTGATGTGATGAACTCAAAATGCTAAATAATAAAGAAATATTTCTGGTTTCCAGGGACTTTAAAGGAAAAAGTGAACAGTGAGCACCCTCCAAAAAATACATATATAACTTCGGTGCAGGGCACAAACAATATCAAGTCACAGCAGGAAACGCCAGCACACAAAAAAGTATTTTTGAAGGTTTAATACCTGTAGTCTGGGTAGGGCAGCAGCACAGCACAAACAGTTTCGGCACACAGGCCTTCCACAGTGTGACAACACTGTGCAGACTGCAAGATGGTCTGCTATCATTATCGCAAACAGGTGAGCAAGCGCAAATAGGGGATATCGCCTGTACCAAGATAGGGCCCTATAGAGCTAACATGTTACTGACCAAACACTCTAAATCAGTGATTGCTGTAAGAATATAGAGCTATTTAACACTGATTTAAACACAAATATAGCACTTACAGCAGCTTTAGAGAGGTAATATTTAAAATCAATGAAGTAAAGAAGTCATTTCATGGGATCTTTAAAGGGGTTGTTTATGACTAGGAGACCTCTAACCTCATGGAATTGCAACAACATTGACATATCGCTTGTTATGATTTCTTATGACTGCCAGATGCGAATGTTGGGTTCATCTTATTGGCAGTTAAAAAGGGTTATGATTACCAGCTGAAACAACTTTCTCAAAGTAATCTACTGTTAATATATCCACATAGTTGGGAATAAAGTGTCGGTATAGGCTATGGAATAAAATCAGAACAAACAAACTCTCATTTTTGTTGTGTGTTTCTGAAATGTCAGGCTATTTGAATTGTAGCATCGTGGCATTCTGAAAAGACTGACAACTCGTTAATGGATGGCCCTGTGTGTGTGTGTGTGTGTGTGTGTGCGTGCGTGCGTGCGTGCGTGCGTGCGGTGTTGGAGAGAGAGGGAGGGAGAGGGGTAGAATAAGATATCAGCATGTAATAAAGGTTTTTTAATGAATAATAGTTGATATTTTAATGGGACATCCGTGCGTGCATGAATTAAAACGTGGGAACGAATTAGTAAAACGTGCGCACAAATTAATAAAATGTGGGAACGAATTAATAAAACATGCGCAAGAATTAATTTAACGTGGGAACGAATTTATAAAACGTACGCACGAATTAATTAAACGTGGGGACGAATTATATCTCGTTTTTTATTTCCCCTCTCCTGACCCTTCACAGGCTCCGTACAAACTAAAGTAACTAGTCTGTTTTGAAAATGTAAGGAGCAGATACAGATAGGCCTACAGATATTTGTGTTAAAATGTAGGGAGTGTTGGAATTGATCCAAGTTTCCTTAAGGTCAAAGATCCTCCTCATAAAAGCAGGAGGGGAAAATGGTTTGCAGACAGGTCCCCTGTCCCCATTTGACATTTCTGCTGAGGTCACACACAAAAGTGTCGACAGTTCAGTTATCTAAAAGTAAGATGGACGTTTATTTCCATGCCTATTGTGGTTAAGAGGTGTTGCGTCGTCTCCCGTCTCAGTAAAGGCGTTGTGGTTAAGGTGCCGTCTTTTAGTCCCCATGAAGACATAAAGAACAGAGGTTAAGCATGCATGGTTTAACCACAGGGTTTTTCCACTAGTTTAGTTATACGCCTGTGACGCATGATATGCATTTTGAGAGCTGACGCCTGTGACGTATGAGATGCTGAATGTGTGTGCGCAGGATGTTCTCTGAGTGTGTGCGTGTAGGTGTGTGCGCAGGATGTTCTCTGAGTGTGTGCGTGTAGGTGTGTGCGCAGGATGTTCTCTGAGTGTGTGCGTGTAGGTGTGTGCGCAGGATGTTCTCTGAGTGTGTGCGTGTAGGTGTGTGCGCAGGATGTTCTCTGAGTGTGTGCGTGTAGGTGTGTGCGCAGGATGTTCTCTGAGTGTGTGCGTGTAGGTGTGTGCGCAGGATGTTCTCTGAGTGTGTGCGTGTAGGTGTGTGCGCAGGATGTTCTGTGTGCATATGTATGTATGTGCACGTACACAGTTTGAGCCACCTGTTTGCACACCCCCCAGGAAGATAAGCACCCAATGAGAATAGCGAAATTGGCAATCTGCATACCCACACATGGAAACTCCCCTATTAAGATCCAGCCTCTAATTTGATTGTATATAACCCACTGCTTGATGAAATAAAGATTGCTTCTTGATCGGAGGAGACCTGAATTCAGTCCAAGACTTGTTGTCGTTTGTTCTCTTTTCACTTTCACTCTCCACCAGAATTAACGAACACGGGAAATTGAGTCATCTTTGATTGCAATCCTTTTTCCATCTAATTGATTGGTCAACTTTGCTAATTTCTAATAGGAGTAACAGTAAAACGTCTGAAAAATAACGAATCAGTAAAGTACAGATACCTGAAAATCCGACTTAAGTAGAGTAATGAAGTATTTGTACTTAGTTACTTCCATCTCTGTATATCACAGCCATAGTTTTGATGCATCACCTCATATGTTTAACCATTTCCATAACGCCAGAATTTAATTTAGACAAATGACAAATGGATGGATGAATCTACCACATCTCAGTGATGGGATGCTCTCCTCTGTTGCAGTCACACTTGGTGATTTAGATGAAGACAGCTGGATTTTAACATGAACATCTTGTCTGGTGCATTCCAAATCAAGGCAAAATGCACGCACATAGCCCCTGGGAGAAGGAGCCACCCAGCCCCTCGCTGTGTTTAGACGATGAGGGCAGAGTGGAGATAGGAAGGTGTAGGGTGGTGACAGCTGTTTGGTCCAGGGGGCTATCTGTGATAAAAGCACTCAGTGTGGGAGGGAGGCAGCGCTTCACTGTACCATGCACTGCCAAGCCTGCACAGAGGCCACCTGGGGGATTACAGACCAGACTGCCAGAGAAGATACTCTCATCCCATGGAGCAGTTTATCTGCAGAGGGTTGGAAGTTCTTTCTAAACGGGCGACTTTTATTAATCACACAAGTTTTAGATGTGTAGGTCATTGCAGCATCAAGCAGGACACAGCAAACACAGATAGGAATGTGAATAGAGCCAATATGGCTTATATAAAATATGTTCAACTAGACTAGATGTACTCGGAGAGCGCAGATCTCTGCCACTACTGCATTTGTACTTCATTTGTGTGTGTGTGTGTGTGTGTGTGTGTGTGCGTGTGCGTGCGTGCGAGCGAGCGGCAACCTTGGGCTATGAAGCCAGTGCTGAAGTGCCAATAACTGCACTTCCTTGAATGGCTCCAAAAGGGAGTCATTCCCCATTCACCGCCATGTTAACATGCTCGAGTTTACAGCATAAATAAACATGTGTGCAGCCTGGTTCAAAAACGGTTTTGGTCTATATACAGCTAATTTGATCTTTCATGACATCTGTACAGGGGTGAATTTTTATATAACTCCTGTTTAGAGTAGAATAGCTGAGAATCAGAATCACTTTTACTGCCACAGTAGGCAATCACATTAGATATGAGGATTTTGACATGTAAGTATGCAGCGTAGCAGTCACATCAACAGTCAAAAGACTAAAACAGAAAAGATAAATCACAAAAAACTCAAAAGTGCAGTCCAATATATAGCCTACAATGTACACATGAATTAGAAGGACCTGAGTGATGAATAGGAATTTACGGTCCAAAAGGTGCACGATGAAGTCAAAGAGAATAATATAAAGTAAATGAATAGAGTAAAATGTTCTGGTAAGAGAAGCAGCTATGGGGTGGAGGGTGTGGGCCCTGTAGACAAGCCTTTTGCAGATCTTGGCGAAGTGTAGAAGTTCTGCAAAACCTACAAAGTGTCACCCTTGGATGTGAGATACTTTTTGGACTGGCTTAACTTCAGCTGCTGTACCCTATAAGGACCTCAAGTGCACATTTGAAGTTGAAGAAGAAAATCCTGATGGAACTGGACACAACCAAGCCTTTACCACCGTTTACTTTTTTACTGTTACTTTTAATGGAAGTTTGGGCATCTGAACTCTGTTCTGCGATGATTTCAGTTCAATCAGGAGAGGCCAGTTGGTAGGATTAGACAAACTTTATTTAGCAATCGGCATGCATGGCAAATACTTTGGCGCTTGACTCCATTGGCCAGTGGCGCTGCTCTTGAGGCAAGAGGAGGGCACCTGCATAGGCTAGGAGATCCCCCCCCCCCCGTGGGGGATCGGGAGTCAAGACTCGTTGGTGGTGGACTGGGGAGGTGGGTGGGGCAAAACAACGCTTCGGAGGCCGGCTTCAAGGGAGATGGACTGCCGTGGGCTGCTGCTGCTATGATCGGCCAGAGAGAGAGAGGTGACGTAGAACCCTTGCTATATATATGAGGATTAACTGACGTCATGTTTGACGTCATAGCAGACGTCATACTAGGATTTTTGACCACGTTGAGATTGGATTACGCGTGAGTGGCCTTCTGCTTGAACTATGGTCGGGAGACCTCACTTCAATCAGGAGAGGCCAGTTGGTAGGATTAGACAAACTTTATTTAGCAATCGGCATGCATGGCAAATACTTTGGCGCTTGACTCCATTGGCCAGTGGCGCTGCTCTTGAGGCAAGAGGAGGGCACCTGCATAGGCTAGGAGATCCCCCAAAAGGAAGATCTGATTACCGGAAGTTAATTGAGATCTGCAGGCGCCAGTAGTTGATTGTACTTTTCTGGCCTTCGACCTTTTAGCGACTTACAGCTATTTGCGGCTGGCGCTCCCAACTCGGTCGGGCCTTCGATCTTGATACGTTAATGTTTACTTGGTACGTGCTTATCCTGCCTTCGACCTTTTTTGCGACTTACGGCTATTTGCGGCTGGCGCTCCTAACTCGGTCGGGCACCTCGCGATAGCGCTTCCCAGCTTGGCCTACCTGGCCGCCTTGGCGCTTCGCGATTGTACTTTTCCGGCCTTCGACCTTTTTTAGCGACTTACGTTATTTGCGGCTGGCGCTCCCAACTCGGTCGGGCCTTCGATCTTGGTACGTTGATGTTTAGCTTGGCGCTTCCTGGCTTGGCCTACTTGGCTGCCTTGGCGCGACTACCCTGACTTTCTCCGGCTCTCTCTTTCTCTATCCCTCCCCCAAAAATTGGCGCCTTACCTGACTTAAGGCGCTTCCCGGCTTGGCCTTCCTGGCCGCCATGGCGCCTTACCTGACTTAAGGTGCTTCCCGGCTTGGCCTTCCTGGCCGCCATGGCGCCTTACCTGACTTAAGGCGCTTCCCGGCTTGGCCTTCCTGGCCGCCATGGCGCCTTACCTGACTTGGCGCTTCCCAGCTTGGCCTACTTGGCCGCCTTGGCGCCTCACCATTTTAACTTGGCCTTCTTGGCCCCCTGACTTGGCCTTCTGACTGACCCTGACTTTCTCTGGCTCTCTCTCTTTCCCCCCCCTTTTTGGCCCCCTGACTTGGCCTTCTGACTGACCCTGACTTTCTCTGGCTCTCTCTCTTTCCCCCTACTCTTTGTCTATCTCCTCTTGTTGTGTTAGTGCTTGCAGCGAGGTGGATGAGGGAAGCTGCACCGTTGAGAATCCCTGCCCTCCCAGCGCCCTCCGGAGAGGGACACATGAGTTGGGCGAGGGCACCGACGTGCCTACCCCCGCAGCGGTTAGAGACAATGAGGCGGTCAGCCCCCTCCCGCCCAGTGCCTTCTTCGATTCCGTGGGTAGGTAAGGGCTAAGCCAGATCACCGCTCTGGTTTGCTACTAAGAGGCAGAGCCGGACAACACTCGTGTGATGCAGATCCTCCCAGCACCTTGATGGCTCCGCAGCCATCGCACCCCCTCGCTTCCGTCTAGATCTCTCAGCTGGACTGCATTTTTGCCCCTGCATTCCCATAGGCTATCCGTGTTCTTTCGTCTGATTGCCACCTCTGTATTCCCCTCTATTAAGATACAACTTCAATTACCGGGCAAGGCCCGGATTTACTCAGCGAAAGTGTGGTGTTAGGAATATTTGATTGGGTACTGCTTCATCAATTCATGCTAGAGATAAACTCTCTTTCCCCAAAAAATAACCGGGAGATTTACTGCGCCTTACTGGGCGCCGTGCTTTTCGGGGGGCCACCACCAACGAGACATTATTTGGCACGGACGTCCGGGACACTGTTCGTTGCCATGCTTGCCGATGAAGGGAGGAGGGTCCTTTGGGCCGCCGGTATGGCCACCCGCTCCGGGCGGATGTGGCTGGAGAATGCTGATGAAGACCGGCGGCCCGTTTGCTGGAGGGAGGCGGAGGACACTCCTTGCACGGCGGCTGAGGTGGCCGCTCCGATCCTGAAGGAGTGGCTGGAGAAGTTCTTCGTCGGGAGGTTGCACTTCTGGAGCGTCCGCTTGGGGTGCAGGACGAACCAGGATCTTGTCATGTGGTGACGAGCGGCTTGGAGAAGCGCTGAAGCTGGGGTGCCAAGGCCTCTCGGGCACTCTGGGCGGACCGAAAGGTCCATGGGGCGAACGGCTCACTCTGGCGGCAACAGCTGAAATGTAGTGCTTAATGCATGAGATATAAAGAAACTGGTTAATAAACAAGTGAGAAAGCGATGGTTTCACCGCCTTGCAAGTGCACCATGGACTGCTAGTTGCAACTCGCAGTGATATGTTATGGTTGGCCACATATAGCGATGGGGTTCGCAGCCTCTTGTTACCTGACTAGCGTGACACTGTATCAATTATTTTAGCTTTGGTATTGTTTATGGTTAAGAAGGGGCAAAGCCGTCTCTACTTTCTGAGACGGCTGAGGTCCTTCAACGTCTGCCGGACCATGCTGAGGATGTTCTATGAGTCGGTAGTGGCTAGTGCCTTCCTGTATGCTATTGTGTGCTGGGGCAGCAGGCTGAAGGCAGCGGATGCCAACGACTCAGCAACTGATCCATAAGGCCTGGGGCTGGATCTGGGCTATCTGACTGCGGTGTCAGAGAAGACAACGTTGTCCAGGCTACGTTCCACCATGAACGATGACTCGCACCCACTCCGCGGCGTGCTAGTCGAACACAGGAGTACGTTCAGTGAGAGACTGATTCCGCCTAGATGCAGTACGGAGAGGCCCGGGGAATCATTCCTGCCTGTGGCCATTGGTCTATTTAATGCCTCTCTTAAAAGAGCACCTCGGAGACGCTCAGTCTCCCTGAGACTGAGCCAGCCGATAGGTTAACTGTGCCTGGCTGAGCCACGTGTAACGTATAGGGCAAGCCGACTTAATATGGTCCAGGGTGCAATAATGATAATTGACACGGAATGTATACTTGCCTGACGTATTTTGTATTTTTGCTACTTACATTCCACTTATTTTTGCTTCTAGCGCATTTACTAGTTATTCTATGCTATGTTGTGTTTTTCTGCTTATTGCTTACTACTGCATTTGCATTGCATTTACTACTGTTTATTTTAAGCTGTGTGTTCTGTGAGCGAGCTACTGTAACGTAAGTAATTCTGATTCTGCTTCTGAAGAAATGCCAGAGGCATTTTACTTTGAAATTCGTTGAGCACAGGAAGTGGTGTATTAAGACCGGGTAGCTTGACACGGAAAAGACGTCAGCATTTCCCTGGGCCGTCTGGGTTCGGTCTGAAAGTTGTGCAGTCATTCTAGCTGATGCTCAGACAAGCTCCACGGGCCAGGGGTGTTAGAATGGCCCCTTGCGTGGTTATTATTATTATTATTATTATTATTATTATTATTATTATTATTATTATTATTATTATTATTATTATTATTATTATTATTAAGTTGTGACTCCCGCTGGCCATTTGCCAGAAAGCGATTTCCGCCAGCGTTGCCAGACGTACGATAATTATTGTATGTGTACGATAATTTCGACCTCTGTACGGAATACGTCTGAATTTTACTGGACTGGTAGATTGCCCGTTTAAATACTGAAGTAATGATACTTTCCTCATGGGTCCTTTCGCGTCCGCGGGTGGCTGGTCCTCCGGGGTATGCTCGGTGTGCTGTGGTCGTCGACCCCGTCCTTGGTAGAGCCTGGGGACGCGATGATCGCGGTGCGGAAGCCTGAATGCTTGGACGCCTGGACATGCTGCTTGCTGAACGAAAATGTTAGTCACTGATTGTCAGTCTGAAAGTCTGTTGTTGACTTGGGGCGGACTCCTGGCTGGAGGGAAATGGCCGCTTTGCTTGAGCCGATTTGCTCCGTGAATGGAGATGGCAAGGAAAGATTGACGACGTGAGAGACAGCGTCGGCGGCCCCTCGCAGTGGAGCGCCCCGCGTTGGCAGCCTGCGGCCCGGCCGTCTCGGAAGGTCAATGCGCTCCGTGCCGACCCGGAACAGGGTATGCAAAACAACGCTTCGGAGGCCGGCTTCAAGGGAGATGGACTGCCGTGGGCTGCTGCTGCTATGATCGGCCAGAGAGAGAGAGGTGACGTAGAACCCTTGCTATATATATGAGGATTAACTGACGTCATGTTTGACGTCATAGCAGACGTCATACTAGGATTTTTGACCACGTTGAGATCGGATTACGCGTGAGTGGCCTTCTGCTTGAACTATGGTCGGGAGACCTCACAAGTCTAACAATTCCTGGGATGCAATTCTGAAATTAGAATCCAAACATTGTTATAATGCATGCATGCATCACAAAAAGTGTATTAGTTTGTTTACATAAAATCTATGTAATCCAAATACATGGGAATTTGTTACGCAATCAAAATACATACATCTTAAAAATAATGCTTACATATTTCTTTGAGTGCGCCTCTTTGAACTCTAACTTTAAAGTCGAACTGAACCTGTTCATCACATGCATAATGATAGTATAGCATAGTATCATGTCGATGATTTTATTTGACAATTCTGGGGACTGGATTGGGCTTTGGCCAATCCTGGCGTGTTCCGCCTCCAAATCGAGTGGGATTCAGTGTGTTGTGGCGCTCCCCTCGGGAAGAGCCTTTTGACGGGAGGAGTGGAGCTCAGCGACCCGCAGGCAGCCAGCTGCCTTCGTGTTGCCGAGCGGAGAGTGCAGCACGTCGGCCTGGAATCTCCGAAGTGCGACCCCTGACAACCAAGCTCTCAGATGCGCGCGCCATTATCGCTGCTGTAACGATACGATATCCCTGGAATGCGCGTTTTAACGAGCCAGTTACATTTCTTTGCATTCTTAGAGATTATAGTTTTTGTTTTTTGTTCATGTTTCTAACAATTGGCCAAGTTAGTAGTTAGTTTATGGGATAGGAATTCTGGCAGATGACAGGCACTATAGGCGCCATTTTCGACTTCATTTGGAAGAGAACATTATCCAGAAATGAAGATTTGATTGACAGCTGCATGTCGTGATATGATTGGTTGAAATGGGGTAGAAATATGACAAGGTGACGTCAGCAAACTGTAAATTACTGTTATCAATGAAATCTTGAAAAACGAACTTTTGATGTGAAAAAGTGTGAAAAACTAAAGAAATTAGATTGTTGTGATTTGTTTTGCATACATTATTAAATAGATGCACTGCATACCCAGGTATTTGAACTAAAAGAAAAGAAAAGTCATTCTTGGGTTCAGCTCGACTTTAACTAACTCATACTTTAAGCTAGACAGTCAAACTTTAAATGAGTCACCTCTTTTAGTACTCTATCCCCTTAATAATTCAGATTTATCTTTTGTACTCAAAAATGTTTAGGAAGGAGCGAGTGTGGAGAATTTGTGAGCAGGAAAAGGAGTTTGAGGCTAACTCAAAGGAAACGGTGTCACGCTGTCAAGAACGAGGATATGGTAATACTACCCTAGAGAAAGCCTACAGCTACACGAGAGCCAGACACCTAGACAGACAATCTTTACTACAAAGAAATGCTCGTAAACAAACAACAGATAAAGTATTTGTCACAACATAAAGCACAGAGGCAGAAAACATGAAACAGATTATACATAGACGTTGGGGGATCATACAGAGTGATGGTATGTGCTCAGTCAGGTCTTCCCTGAGCCACCATTCATCAGTTTCAGAAGATGCCCAACTTTACAGGATAAACTGCTGCACAGCCATCTTCAACCAAACACCCAACAAACATGGTGGGGTCCAAAATCCAAGGGCTCCTACAAATGTAACCATGGTGACCACATGTCATACAGACAAAGACTGGAGTTTGCATCCCAGAAGGAATTAATCTTTAATCATTTCATCAACTGTAAAACCTCCTTTGTTATTTACACACTAAAATGTCCTACTTGCAAAGTGTTTTACATTCGAAGAAAAAAAGACGGTTACAGGACAGGCTAGCAAAGCATAAGTATGCTATTCGCATAGGGAACTTAAACTACCCTATGGCATTATCTGGAGTTCCACAATAGTAATCCATCTACTTTACAGGCATTTGACATTGACCACATCCCATCTTCCATCCGAAAAGGCGACAAAGGAAACTTAACCAACGGGAAGCCTTTTGGATTGACAAACTACAGGCCACTAAGCATTCAACAATGAGGACCTAGATTTTACGTTTTTTTGTAAACATTTTTTGTAAAGATTTATCTTTGGTTTGCAAACATTGTCCTAGTTGAAATCCATTACCATTGTGGTTTATTCATGTTGTTGTTTGATTAATTCAGCTTCTGCTTAATATTGTGGCCAAAAACCATTGTTTTGTCTGTATAGGATTCACTATGTCACCCTTTATGTGATCTTTGATGTATTGTAGACCAGAATGTCACCATCTATTGGACTTTATCTTTATCTCTACACCCTCTCTAAGCAGCAACACCTTCTTTGGTTTCCTATTGGCTTGATGCCGAAACGCGTCGACGTTTGGTTTTTAAAGTCTATTATGACATTGTCATGCAAATAAAGGCATTTTAACCTTTTCAAATGAGAGTGCCTTGGAGTTTTTTGTATTTCTTATCTTTTGTACTGTTGGAGAAATTGTAGTTGAAATTTTCTAAATTTTTCAAACTTTATAATGGGACCCTATATGCCGCCAGCATTGTACTTTTTACTAAATTAACACATTTTAAAACTGCAACAGTTTACCGGTACACAACTTTAACACTAGATACATAATACAGCAGACCTGCTCTCACAATGTTTCCCCTGTGGCCGTGTTTCCACTGTGGATGTGATGTTAAAAAAATCCACGTCTTTTCCATGACGCTCCATAACCATGTCAGGCCGCTTCCCTGACCCTAACCTAAACATGTTCTTCCTTCCCAGTTTGTTGAAGTCACTTCTGAAGAAAGGTGCAGGCTGGTTTCCACTCCAATGATTGATTGATTCAACTTTATTGTCATTGCACAGAGTACAACGAAAGGCAGTTTGGCATCGACCAGAAGGGCAAAAGAGCTATAAAGTGCAGTTCCAAGTATGTACATTTACATGGGCCTATTTGTTGGTTGTTTGGTTTTACAGTGGAACAGAAGAAGAAGAAGAAGAAGAAGCACATCCAGGTGACTTGCAGGGTTGATTGCCGTTAGCTGTTATGTAGCTTAGCATGATAAAGATTGCTGATATTTATCTGTTTTCGAGAATAGACGATTCATTTGAATTCGATGTCATATGGATTACAAGCAGCAGTGGGGATATGGTGGGAGCTGCTATCTATATGTGACGGACAGAGGCTGCCAGTGGCACAGAGGTAAATAGATTGCTCATATTCTCATTGCCTCTATAATATAATAAGCATATGAGCCGCTGTGTGTCGGAAAATAATCTATATACAGGACATAAATACAGGCATTTCACATGCCCCGTTTTCCTTGTTTTCAGGTCGCAATTCAAAATAAATTATCGTTTCAGCAAATAATATCAAACAGAAATTCTCAGGGTGACTTAAAAATAATATTTAAAGCTAGAAATAAGGTCCAAGTTGTAAAACAAATAATTATCCTTTAAATAGGGCACCCTGTATGAGATTTGACAATTGACAGCCTATTCATAGTATTCTGTTACATCACCAGACGGCCATTTTGGTAGGAAAATACCAGGTGATTGTGATCAATTAACAGGTGATTACAATCAAGTGACACTTACAGCCAATGAGCTGTGTGTATTGTAGCGCCATATTGGTAGGAAAAAGGCTTGTGACATCATCGGAATACTATGAATAGAAGGAGATCAGCTGATGTGGGCTGGGTTTTAGAGCTGAGCTTGACTTTGTGGACTGCCAGAACTAACGCTATGCTCAATTTGTCGTTTTGTTTCAAATTTGCATTGAGATTTAGACGTAAAAATGCCATGTTTTATAAACGTGATATGCAACATATTTTGGTTCAAAAATGTTCACAGTATTTCACATTGCCGTGGATTCCGAAAACGTACAATTCTGACTTTTTATCCTGACGCTTGGGTTGTTCAAATTGCACTGCTGTATTTTAGAACCTTCCAACTCAGTAACCACTGAAGAGATATTCACATCCACAGCAACTCTCAGCTCACACTGTACCTGCCGCATTGACACCGTTGCTATGGCTGCACTGTCAATGGCAGCTCTATGAACACTGGAAGGAGCACTCCTTTCCAAACCTTGTGAATGTGTAGAGCCACTGGAAAGTTGCGAAAACCACACAAAAACTTTTCCCAAACCAACCCCAGACAGTATAAACAAGAAATCTGCCCTCAAATAGTCTTATGCTGTTAGATGTCAACTATCTGTGATGTTCAATGCCTTTAATGTTTATTGTCTTTCAAGTCCCAGAGAAGGGGCCTGCACTTGCTTTCAAAGGTGGGTGTATAAATACATACAGTACCTGGCGGGGGTGGACTGGCCATAGGGAGATTCTGGACATGTCCAGTTACGTGCCGGTTACGTACACAGCGCAGTGGTGTGGCCATTGAGCTTTATGGAACCCCGCCTGCTCCCACCACCCACATAACCCCTTGAAACCCTCACTCTCTACCACCTTCCTATCCCTAGCTACAATCCTTTTTCCCTAGCCCCCCTTACTTGCCCCCCTCCCACCACCCCCATATCCGCCTAGCCTCTCCCCTTGCCCACCCCTCGAAAGAAACCCTCACTCTCTACCACCTTCCTATCCCTATAGCTACGGTCCCTTTTGCCTAGCCCAGTCCTTGCCCCCCTTCCACATTCCCCTAGCCCAGGGGCACTCAATTAAAATTCAAAGAGGTCCAGATAGAGAAAATTCCCTCAAGCGAAGGTCCGGAACATTGAGCTTGCATTATGATTCAGTGCCATTGAACTTAGGCTACTTCAATGATTGCAGTAGCCTAATGGTACAATGTCTGTATGTAGTCAATGACTGACTGTTAAATCAAAACAAACATCAACAATGTTTATTTACAGTTTTCATATTTAACTGGATTAATTATAAATAACTAGCCTACACGAATAATAAATACATGTTCTTTTCTCATTTCAAGTAAAATGGCTGCATTTAGAAATAACACAACAGAGTGCTTTGGGAAAATGTGCATCTTAAAATAAAGTGCTTTAATTTTAGAAAAATAAGTTCCCCCTTTTCTTCCTTTTCTTAACTCCATTTCACATTTTATCAGTCAGGCTCTCAGCCAATAAACCTCCTTTTCTCTTGATAGAAGTGAGCTCCCACTATGTCTGTCTGTCTGTCTGTCTGTCTGTCTGTCTGTCTGTCTTTCTATCTATTGGTCGCTCGCAATGCAAACTTCGCCTGCCGTTGCGCAGTGAATGTGTGTGTGCCCTCAGTCTGGATTTGAGTGTGTGTGTGTTTGCTCATGTGTGGCGTTTCCTTAGACAGCTGGTCAGGATCGCATCACACTTCACAAGACAGACTGGTTTTGAACTGCTCGTGAGACCAATGAATGAACATGAGTCTGCGTGCTCTGGATTAAAATTTAAGCTTTGTTTTCACGGTCTACTCGTTTCTTTTGAGCACGCGATGTGAAATTACTTCTATCCCTCACATTTCTCCGAGTCTCGCCTCTCCTCCGTCCGTGTGGCACTCTCCCGCAGCAGCAGCAGGCAGAATCGATTCGCTTGTTGATTGGCTGAGTAGCATCACGTGTGATGATTTACAGCGCATGCATTGGTCTGTGAGCTTCCTGACAGATAAACCAGTAGTACCGTAAAGGCTAGAAAAGCATGTGCCGGTTAAAATAGAAACGCTCCGTGAAAATGTAACTATTCAATGATTTGTAGGTTATAGGGCTCGGTCCGGATAGGATGGCGTCTGGGTCCGGATGCGGACCGGAGTCCAGACTTTGAGGATCGCTGCCCTAGCCACTCCCCTACCCACCCCTCGAATACCGACTCTACCACTTTTCTATTGCTAGCTACTGCCACTTTTCCCTCACCCCCCTTACTTGCCCCCCTCCCACCACCCATATCCGCCTAGCCACTCCTCCTACCCACCCCACCAATCCAGACTCTCTACCACCTTTCTATCCCTATACGGCACTTCTTCCCTAGCCCCGCCCCCTTCACTAAACTCAGTAAACAGTGAGTGACTGAGTGTCCCGACTTTCCCATCTGCCGACCCGGGCAGGGCCCGTTGACCCGGGCAGGGCCCGCTGACCCGGGCAGGGCCCGCTGACCCGGGCAGGGCCTGCTGGCCCAGCGCCATATAGGCAAAAGAACCACATCTGCATTGCTCATCTTCCCTGGAGTGCTTTTTCATCTTTGGAAGACAGCTGTGATGTCCAATAGTTTTGGTTTGGAGACAGTTCCATCTGTTTTTAGCATGTGTCCCTTCCTCTGTGCGATTAATCTGTTCCTTTATTCTGTGTCTATTCTGTCATGTGGTGGCTAAGACTATGTTTACATGGACAGCAATGATCCAACTATTGGCCTTATCCTAAATAAGACAATTTAGTTTACATGTGTTGCTTATAGATCTATGCCAAAAGGACAAAGTAGAATCACAGGAGACGCGGGCAGTTTAAGACTTTATTTAAGGTGCAAATAGACAAAGTTTACCCACAGGATAGTGACAGCTTCAGCCTCACCCCAAACATGTTGGTACTTCTTTTTTTATATTTTCCCTCTGGAACAAGTTTGCAACCACTGGAAGGCAGAGCCCAACTTTGGGAGGCATATCTCAAAAAGTTGTGCACAGATTTGCATATTTCAAAAAAGTTGGGCATGGATTCGCACAAAACTTGGTATGAATGTTGGTTATGGGCCATGGAAGAACTGAGTCACTTTTCATGTCGATTGGCCAAAAGGGGGGCATGGGTGACACATACTGTATCACCAAAAGCTGCAACTGCAAAGGCTACATTTTCTAGTATTTGATTGGAATTATTTTATATAATTATTGCAATTTTGTGGACAATTCCCACCACAATTTATATTGATAGAAATTACTGATACCTACTGGTCCATCTGATAGATATTTCTTACATTCGTGTGGCTGCCGTTTGGACATTTTTGGACCAAATGGTCTGAAATTAAGGCCAGGTATTATTATTATTGGGGGGGGCGGGGGGGGTATTTTACAAAAATCATCACTAGAAAACCCTGTGGTGAAATTCATCCTCTTGGCCCTGTTAGGTCCATCAGCTGGACCGCAAATTTACATTAACTTACATTATAACACACTTTATTGGTACTCCCAGCACATTTTCACAAAATGCATGCATTTTATTTTTTTCTGCTCTCATCCTGGACCAAATACCTTGAAATGTGACCTTGAAAAGGAATTTTTGGAGTTGGTTGAAAATTTGGGTAGTTACAGTACATGGCCAAAGTCCATTGCATAGTTTTCCCATTGGTTTCAATGTTAATTTTGCACAAAAATCATTAATTCCCTGATGTTACACATCTCACCTCGACTCAAGGGGTCAAGGTTGTAGTTTCTAAAAAACCCCCAAAAAATTACCTGCCCATCATATCAGACCCAAATCCAGTTTGCCTTCATGGGAAGGAAAATAATTAACTTTTTGTGTTTTTTACTGTACTGTACAGTACTGTACTGTACACTGGCATTTGAGGGGTTAAAATTCTGAGTAGGTATGAAATGTTGGTATGAGGTATTAGGGATGAAGCTACCAATGAATAAGAAACAAAGTAATCAAAAATAAATCAATATAAATGTACAATTCTCAAAAAACTAAAGATGGATCAAAATCAATGTTGCTGCCAATCTTTGACATATCCCAAGCTATGATAATCCCCCAGGAGAAATCCAGTTTGACTTTATGGGAAGGAAAATAATTCACTTTTTGTGTTTTTACTGTACTTTTTTAGTTTTACTGTACACTGGCATTTGATGGGTTAAAATTATAATAGGTATGAAATGTTGGTATGAGGTATTATGGATGAAGTTACCAATGAATTATAAACAATTTAAATAATAATAATAATAATAACAATATTAATATTCATAAATAAATGTATTATAAATATAACGGTCCATCAGATGGACTATCACGTCCGTTGTGATTATTCCTTATCAGGGGGGCCTTATATATTCGGTGGTACGGTGGCGACTGGTGCGGTGGCGCAGTCGGTGGCGCAGTCGGTAGCGCTGTCGCCTCACAGCTAGAAGGTCCTGAGTTCGATTCTCGCCTGGGACGCTGTGGGCGCTGGAGTTGTGACCCCCCCATATCTTCAGTGCCTACTGCCCAGGTGGGCTATCTCGTCGAAAGGGCCTTTCTGTGTGGAGTTTGCATGTTCTCCCCGTGCTCCCCAGGGGGTTCCTCCGTACATAACCCCCCCACTAAAAACATGCAGAAGATCGTCATCCGACCAGTGACGACAACATCCAAAGTTGGTCCCCGGGCGCTTGAAAGAAAAAGTGACCACTGCTCCTGGCCTGCCCCCTGGAGGAAAGGACAAGCCTGGATGGGTCAAATGCAGAGGACAAATTTCACCGGCCACCGTCAGCATGAGTGTGTGTTTGTGGCCGCATGCATGTGTTGAAGTGTTCGTGTGACAATAAAAGACGAGCTTGTCCGTCTGAAATCGTGTTTTAATCGTGTTTTTAATTATATTATTTATATTATATTGTGTTATATATTTATTATAATACTGCAAAGCAAGGAATCTCTGTCTCTGTGAGTGAGTGAGAGTGAGTGAGTGAATTTGTGTGTCCTTTGCGTACAGTATCTTGATAACGTTTGTCTGATCTCCTTCACACTTGGTGGGTGTTTTGTTGGAATGGTGTAGTGTTGGATTCCATGCAGTTTGGACACGTTCAAAGTGAACAGCATTGTGTGCAGCAGCGGGGCGAAGGGGCACTGCACTATGACTTTAAATTGTGAAAAATGTGCCGCTATCTAAAAGAAGGCAACATGAAACCCGTGTGAAACGAAGAGGCGAGGGATCAAACAGAGGGTTCTAACTGCTGTCATGAGGCGAGGGATCAAACAGAGGGTTCTAACTGCTGTCATGTCAAAACACTTCATTAGTAGATACTGCTGAAAGATGGACATCATGTATGGAAGGCGGGGGAAGGGGGGTAGCCCCCCCCCCCCCATTGATAGAGAAATGCCTGACTGTTATTTTTAACCCCCGACCCCCCCCCCCCTCCCTCATACCCCCTCTCCTGCTCCCATTGCTCAAAATACAATACCTTCGCTTGTTTGAGGATTGCAGATTCCTGTGTGTGTGTGTGGGGGGGGGGGGGGGGGGGGGGGTAATAATAACAATAGGGCTCTGCCAGCTCTGGAACAGTAGTTGTGGTGATGGGAGCCTACCCCCCTCACCCCCCCGCCCCCCAAGCTCTGAGGTCCGAGCTGCATATTCTCCCTCGCTCCCCATGCACAGACTCTCCCTCGCTCCCCATGCAGAGACACAAGAAAGAGGCCATTCATTGAAACAAGTCCTTCTTGTTATGCACTCTATCAGTGGCAATGGACCAGGGCCAAGGCATGACCCTGCAAGGATCACTTCTGCCCGTCACTGGAATGTGCAATAGTGTGTGTGTGTGTGTGTATGTGTGTGTGTGTGTGTGTGTGTGTGTGTGTGTGTGTGTGTGTGTGTGTGTGTGTGTGTGTGTGTGTGTGTGTGTGTAGTTAGTAGGTGTGCGCACATACAAACTTGATAGTATGAACACACCCATAATCCAGGGGGCACTATTCTGAAAATGGAGGTGGCGAAAGCGAATGACCTTTCCTTGACATCTGCTGTCAAGGTGCCCTCGAGCAAAGCGCCGAACCCCCACACAGCTTCCAGTGGAAGGCTCTGGTTATACAGGGCCGCCCCGAGTGTGAATGTGTGGAAGTGTGTGAATGTGGATGGTCGGGCCATATGATATGATACAGTATACAGTACAGTAGAAGTAGAAGATGTATTTAAAGATTTATGAGTAATATCATATACATGGTTTGGATTGGATGTGAAAGGCACGTGTACCTTGATGGATGACTTGTCTGTCTGTATGTCGACCTTGGACGATTCATATCTGAGAAATGTCAGCTGAACCTTCACTATCTTCTGACCGTGTTGCTGTGTTGTGAATTACTATACCATGCAGTAAACATTTACCATGCAATGATAGACAGATCAAAATTGCTTAAAAAAAAACAAATATTAGCTGTCATGGAGAAGAATGCTAAATTTAGAAAGTAACTGTTTATCTGGTGATATTGGAAAAACATATTGCTGAGAAGACTGTCTAAAACTGTTTTTCTTTCACGATTGTTTTAAAGTATCTCCTTGAAGGAGACACATACATTAAAAAAAAGACAATTTATTTCCAAAATGTTTTCCTTCAGGTATATTATAACCTACAGTATATAGTAGGCTACAGACAGTATATCACAGCACAGTACAATGCACATTAATTTTATCTTAGCAGCAGCATGTTCTGATAATTAGCACATTTTCTACACTAGTAGAGAGTAGAAAATCAGTCATCCTGTTTAATTAATTAAAATTCAATTTGATCTTCAACTCCAAAACATGATCTCATTTGACTACTTGGCTCATTTGGAAAGCTTGACATACTGGCTCATATACTGTAGAAACCCAACGTCCCCAGAAAATACAAAGTAAAAGCTGGCTTAAATGCGTGCCAGATGAGCATCTTGTCAAACAGGCTATAACCCAGTGAATACATTTTTACAAATATAATTGTCATACACACTATCATCATCAAAGATCTCACTACTGACTTAACAATTCATATTACTGCTGACATACACTTAGCAAAGCATTCATAAAGTTACATCCTCAACAAAAGATGAAGTCATTTACAACGGAGAAGTCCAACAAGCTAAGTTAAATCAAACAAGTAATAATGTTGTGAAATGATACAACTTACCTTAGCAGGAAATGAAAGAAGTTGAGCCAAAAACATTCCCTGAGCAATTTGAATTGTAGAGAATGTGAAATGGAAAAAGTAATCTTCCAGTGTCAACTGCTAATTTACACCATGATCACATAAGAGGCGTTTTCTCCTGCTCAAATGCAAAGCTCATCTGTGAGTTAGGCTACAAAGAGTGTTAGCTAAATTGGCTAGCAGTGCTAAAACAAAATGGTCGAATGTCCTACTCATTATTTGCTGATATTTTACTAGAAGTAAAAGTATCCTTCTGGTGTAAAAATACTTTAGTAAAAGTAACAAGCACAGATCCTGTACATCCCACGGTGACCACCGGGATCCCACCTCAGCCACCGTCACTTTCATTGCGACACGGGGTTTGTTCGACCCTCTGCGTGTTGCAGCCATGGTACAGCCACGGACGGAGTCTCAGTCAAGACTCTTAGTCAATGGCGCCCTCTAGAGGCCATGTGATAAAACACATCACATTCCTGTCCTTTCTGTTCCACATGATCACCTGACATTGCCATGTGTAGCCACGTTGCAAGCTACGCTGGCACCGGTTACATGCCGCCATTCTGACGCGCTGCCACTCCGACGTTCCGCCACTCAGAAATATCGGCACTCAGAAATATTGCCACTCAAGAAATCCCGCCACTCCGATTTTCATAAGGTCCTCCACTCCGAACTTGATTTGACTTCCAGTTCACGTTCATCAGACAGGCACCTCTCTCAGATGCTGCTAAATGGGTTGCCTGTTGCCTCGAATCCTCGAAATGATTGTGGAGCCCAACAAAATTAAAATAAAGACGTGTTGTTCAAAGATGTTGTTGGTGCTCCCTCTAACCCCACAATGTGCAAGATAGTAATAGGCTATGTGTCTCTATAGGCGGGTGCACAATGCACACACCCTGCTTAGAGAGCAGCGCACACACATGCTGACACACCCGCGGGAACACAGCCTAATTCTGTTGTCCCTCCATGCGCCCTGCAGCTGTGTAAAATGTCATACGAAATAATTATGAATTCCAATAGGATAAGCTTGCCTGATTAACTGAAAACAATTAAACAATAACGAAAAAAATAATATCCTAACGAAAATAGAAGTCTAATCAAGTAAATAGCCTTCAGAAAGCATCAGTAAAAGCCCAGTTCTAATAGGCTACTGCTGCGCTGCTGAGACGCACAGTGTGCGACTGAAATGTCTGCACTTTTGTGCCATATTCCACAATATCCAAACTTCAGAATGG
Source organism: Poromitra crassiceps (assembly GCF_964638095.1). Lineage (NCBI taxonomy): Eukaryota > Metazoa > Chordata > Actinopteri > Beryciformes > Melamphaidae > Poromitra > Poromitra crassiceps. The sequence continues at coordinate 87,408,711 of NC_139625.1, read as the reverse complement.
CAGATCCTTTAGAAAAAAGAGGAAGGGCCGACATTTCGAATAATGAAGGCAGGAATTTTCGTAATGGTGGGACCTATGAAAAAAAGGTGAAGGACGGCCAGTCCGAATAATGGAAGTTAACGTTCGGAGTGGCAGGGTTTTGGAAAGGCAGACAGTTACCGCTGGCACCGTGGAAAAATCACACCCAGGTGATGAAGTAAGCAGTGCAGTGTAGGCTACACTCACTGCTCGGTTTGCAGAGATGGATGTGTTTAAACGCGTTAGCAAGTTTAGCAAGCTAATCAGCTAATCTGTGTGTGTGTGTGTGTGTGTGTGTGTGTGTGTGTGTGTGTGTGTGTGTGTGGATGAGCTGCACCCCCTGTGTGTTCAAGATTCACTTTAATAGGCCACAGTAAGTCATTAGATTACACATGATCACATCAACTACCAATCTTGCGCACTCCTTTCTCGCATCCCTCTCGCCCGCTGTACTGGCAGTGCTCATTTCCACCTACGCGTGCCTCGTTGGTTCGCTCTGGACTCTACGCGTGCTCGGTGCTCGCCCTGAGGGGAATCTTTCCCAAAGAACAAAGACAACATTTAAATAACGAAAGCCACTTTAACCGCTGTGGTATACGCAATGGAGCAGTTTGGATGTCAGAGACGTAACTCACCCTTAATGGACATAATACACGGTTGGAGTGCCAAAGTCATGACGTGTCTAAAACACAAAGCAAACCAGGTCATGTAAGGTTACATGCTGCCACTCCGACGTGCTGCCACTGCGACGTTCTGCCACTCCGAAATATCGGCACTCAGAAAGGGTTCTATATTCCCCGTTTTTCACTAACCTCTCCCAGCCCCCACGCCAAACTTA